>NC_056744.1:754279065-754579065 GCF_019279795.1 Protopterus annectens
TAGCTTTACATTTCTTTGCAGTAGTTTAAGATGGAACAATTTATATGCATGAAAAACAGAAAATCTGTCAGCTCTGATCTTCCTGGTTAGCAGTGAATACACTGAGAAAGGGCATTGAGGATTATGGGTTTCTGTTGCTCAGCAGATTTTTATTTCCTTTGTTTTCCACCTGGCACACCCTATAACATCTTGGAATGTAGTTTCTCTTGTATTCATCACCATCTTATTACCCATATGTATACAATGGGTAAGGTCCCAACTGTAATAAAAGTGATGACATGTTTGACAGTGATAGATGAGATAAGATTAAGATTTTATTCATAAGGTAATTTACATATGCAAACTGTTACTACTACCTGTCACAGGTGAAGAGGTGGAAAAGTACTGTCACCTGCAAGCAAAATCTAAAGCAATTTATAGTCTAATTTAAGCAGAGCTTAATCTGTTTTACTACATACTACTCTATATATATGCAATAAATAATGGCAATGCACATATTGAAAATCAAGGTGCTGTCAGCTGCTTTTTATAATGTTGTGTTAGTCATAAACACGTGTTTTCTCTGATGCTACACATACAGAATCCATGATTGTGTCATGTATAAGCTCTTTTTGCTTCCTTTTTTAACATATCCCTATTGGAAGGCATAAATAAGTATATGATCTTTTCAGTACAAGCTTGTTCAAAAGCAACCCTGTCAGCAGAGACTTACATTCTTATCCTGAACACAATCCTTGGTGTTGTTGCTTATAACAGCATAAGATAGTCTCTACACTACATTTGGTTATATATTCAAAGAATCTGTCTAACTGCAATAAATTTCTTCTGTTTAAAAATCCATTTAGAGACACGTGTATATGTTACTAATTTAGAGAAAATAATGACATATTTGTCAGTGCCTAGCAATCTTAAAAAAAAACATTGACTTATAGGGGTGATAGAGCCATATTCACCATGGAGTAAAATTCCTTAAAATAATGGGAAACATATGAGTTGTCTAAAGAAGACACCATCCCATGATGCATCCGAGAATGGTTCATCTATGCCACCCTGCCCTTAACATCTACAGTAGTTATCCAAGGTCTGCTGTACTCAAATTTCAAAATACACCATTAAGTATCCCGGCTTCATTTGTGATGTTTCTGCTATTGCAATAAACACTCACAGAGGAAGCTAAGGTACTAAAAATCACTCACAAATAATATAGCCTTTCATCATTTCTTAATCCATGGAAAATAACCACTTCATTGAATGGCATCTTACTTGGTTTATGTTCCACTATATTTAACTGCATCACTTAAATGCAGTCAGTGTCATGTTGTAAAAAGTAAAATCTGTTTCAGAGTAAATGATGGCGTTATGTTAATATGCTGCCTACTCACAATGCCAAATTGTGCTAAAGTGCCTGCATTGCACACACTGATTATATTTCTGTGCACTGATGTGCACCAAACTCTTTGCCTATTTCTGTTATTATAGGTACTTTATGAACATTCAGACACTTAAACATTTCCTGATATTACATTCTCTTATCTTAGTCTATTCTTTTATTTCTGAGCACTAACACTCTGCTGTGCAGAAAACACAAATCTGTATATAGCCTCAGAATTGCATGACTGCGGTCTGCATCACACCTGGCCTACCAGATGTCAAGTGATAGTGTGGTTGTGTACAATATACTGCTAAGTGTCAGAAGGATTTTTTTTCATTCATTTCAGTGGTGTGTGCATTTATTTACAGTTATTAAAGGAGAAAGCTGAAAGGCAGCACCAGCCACCTATTACATTTTAGCTTCATTACAGCTGCTTTTGGGGTGACTGACTTAATTTTATTTTCAGAAACAGATAATTCATGCAGTGCTTTTCTTGGCTTAAATTCCTTAATATATTTCATGATTTCTAATCTGTTTCTCCACATTTCCTGCATATTATGTACATTTCCAGTGTAATGCAATGATTTTTGTAATCTTCTTACTGATTTTCTACTTGCACCTCACTCACTGTTGACTTTTCTTGTGGCATTTCTTACAGTCTTTTATGTTAATCCAGTAGCCATTTGACTTATGAGAAGTTTAACTGTAATGCATACAGACCTCTCTCTCTGTTTATCTTCCCTGGTTAGCTTGTAGTCATCCATGGCATAATGACTTCCACAAGTTTCTCTACAGATACTGTCATGGGAATTGTAGTTTCTATTTTTCACATATGCTCAATTTCTGAGTGACTTGGTTGGCTACAATCACCTGCATTAGAAGCTGAAGTTAAGTGCAAACTTGCAGTACTGTGCTTTATTCTTCTGTTAAATGCAAGCTTGCAGTTTTAAAAGTACTGCATTTTATTTTTTTCTGTTACCAAATTGTTTCACTGAATAGTGTGCAGTGTGTCTCTCTGCTGTTAAAGGGGGTTGTGGTCTTCTCACTTCTTTGTTATCTGATATTTAACTGTTAGCCTATAGGGTTTCCTCTGTACTTTAAGTGCTAGCCACAAAGTTTGAGAATTCATTTTATGCTCAATTTCTGAGTGACTTGGTTGGCTACAATCACCTGCATTAGAAGCTGAAGTCAAGTGCAAACTTGCAGTACTGTGTTTTAGTCTTCTAAGTGCAAACTTGCAGTTTTAAAAGTACTGTATTTTATTTTTTCTGTTACCTAATTGTTTCACTGAATAGTGTGCTGTGTGTATCTCTGCAGTTAGTTCCCACCCACCTTCCCTGTTTTTGTCTTGGTGGCTCTGGAATTGCCCGCCCCTCCTGTAAGTCTGTATTTGAACACTCCTCATGGGTCTATCTCATTTGCTCACTTAACCGAGTACTGTGAGATCATATTCTGAGTCTAGTGTTCTCTTTACTTAATACAGAGAGAAGATCTGAGAAGGCCAACCCACTTAGGTTCTTCCTTCCTCTCTCCTTGCACTTTACTAACAAAAAAATTGCACTTTATTCATCTGCTTTTACTGTATTTGTGTTTTGTCCTACTATATTTTGCTGTTGCCTCTTCTTAAAAGTACTCAGTTTTATTTATTCTGCTGCATTTATTACTGCTTGGTAGTAGCCTGATTAAATTGTAACTGTTATTCTAAGTCTTTTAGTTTAAGCACTTGGGCTTCATACCAGTTGTTTTACATTAAGAAGGTTTGTGGTCTGCGCTGTTGTGGCAGGACAGGTAGCATACATCCTTCTAAGCTGGGAATTGCTGACTGAAGGCTCAATGTCTGCTATTCTAAAAGTGTATTAGTTCTGGTTTAAGCACTTGGTTTTCAGGCCAGTTATTCTACATTAAGGTTTGTGGTCTGCACTCTTGTGGGAGGAGAGGCTGGATTCTGCCCTTCTGAGCTGGGAATTTCTGGTCACAGCCTTATTGTGCCTGCTTATTTGAACTGTTTCTTTCTGAAATTGCTGCACCTTGTTGCTGTAGCATAGACCAGATTCAGGCCTGCTGAATCTAGCTTTGTTTGTATAACTTGAGCACTGATCCAGGCCATCTTTTTTGCAGAAGGTTCCCCTGCACCCTAATGGCAGGAGTGTGTAGTTAGAACTTGTCTGATTGAAGACTGCTGGAACAGGGGTCAGTTTTGAGTTTTTTTCTGGTTAATTGGGTAACTTGTTTAAATCAGTTTGTTCATTTTCTATTGTTTTATCTATATAAATAATTGCACTTTATTCATCTGCTTTTACTGTATTTGTGTTTCTTCCTACTTTATTACTAGGGGCATTGACTACAACTCTGATCTGAGATATATAACAATAAGTATCCTTTTCTGTGCATTTAAAGTGTTTTTTTGATTGTATCTGCTTTATTTTCTGAAATATATATATATATATATATATATTTGTTTCCCACCTTTCTAAGCTAGTATAGTCCAGTTTTCAGGTTAGGGCTGAATTCAGGGCTGTGTTACAAGTCTCTGTGTTTGCCCATAATACCTTACTTGGATAGAAGGAAGTTTCTGTGTTCACCTGTGAGAGAGGGGAGCTTTGAGCAACCTATCTGTCCCTGGAGGAGTGGTATGTGCCCAGAAATTAGTAGTTTATTGGCCATTTTGGGCTAATTTCTATCTCTTTCATTTCCCTGCTATACAAACTGCATTTGCCGGGTTTTGCGTGCCGGGTAGCGCCGGTTAGCTAGGGTATAAGTATTCCTGGCTCCACAAAGTCTCCTCTTCAATTTTTCCCTTGGAACTAGACAAACTTTCAACTTAAGCACTCAAACCATTCATTTCTCAGCCCAGCACTTGCTCAAAACTCATAGCAAGCACTTATAAACCCTAGCACCAGACCCCCCTATACTGTACAGAAGAACTCTATTCGACCTTATCAGCCAATCAGTAAAACAGTTCACTGTACCTATCCAGGCATGTCCAAAGGGCAGTTTCAGGTCTACTCTCCAGTCCAACTGGTGAATCTGGGCATTTTGAGGCAATGTTACAACTGCATCATGTGCACAGACAACCCTCTCCTCCTACCATCAAACACTAATACATGCGAGAGATGCAATTATACAGCCAAACTGGAGGCTAAGCTCTCTCACCCCAAGACTGGATCAGACAGTCAAGAGGAGAATGGAAATACTTACATCACACCACTAGTCTCACATAGACCCATTAAACCAGCACCGGCAAAAAACACACATAAATACACGAAAACATACTCGGAGGCTCTAAATAAAAATTTGCAAAAGCAACAGAGACCTCCAAAGCAGACATCCAAGCAACCTCCATCCCCCAACACAAACCATGAAACACATACTTCACAAAACCAGTGTGCCATGCAATCACAACCCTTAAGGCAAAATAACATACCCAACACGCTAGTAATAGGTGACTCTATAGTCAGGCACACTGATGTCCCACTCACTAGGCTGAACAAGGAGAAGGTTACTGTTAGTTGTCTGTCAGGTGCCAGGATCTGCCACATAACACAAGCACTCAGGTCACTCCAGAACAAGTACAAATACGACTCTGTCATTGTCCATGTTGATGTGAATGACCTGAGCCATACCTCCCTGGACTACATGAAAAGAGGCATGGAAGAGCTCTCTGATCGTGTAGCCCAGGCCGGTATGACCCTGACCCTGAGTAGCATCCTGCCCTCACAGAGAATGATACCACGGTATAAAGAAAAAATTATCAAGTTCAACAATTGGCTAAGTTTCTGGTGTCATTCAAAGGGGATCCAGTGTCTGTCTGCCTGGGATGACATGTTCGACAAGCCACGCTGCTTCTCTAGAGATGGCTTGCACCTGTCACTCTTAGGCTTTCGCATACTGGCCAAGGATCTTGCCACCCCCATAGTGCCTTTTTTAGGCAAGGTTCAAAAGGCAAACCCACAGTCGTAAATAGCACAAGTAACAAAAAACTGAGTGTAATGCTACTCAATGCCAGAAGTCTAAACCTCAAAATGCACGCACTCGAGGCACTTCTCAGTATGGAGAAAATCGATATATGTGCAGTAACAGAAACCTGGTTTAAGGCTCCAGAGAGCACCCCAGCACTACCAGGCTACAACTTATACCATACATTTCGGCCACAGAACCCGGACCGAAATACAAAAGGCAGGGGCATATCCATATTCATCAAGGATACCCATACCTCCAGGTTAGTGGCACAGCACGATGCTTCAGAGATCATCCACGTGCAACTAGCAATGGGCAAAACTGCAATTCAAATTGTAGCTTGCTACAGATCACCCACCATGTCCGAGGACCCCCATTCCACTTTCTGGAAACACTGGGAAACATAAAGGTCCTACCAAACACCCTAATACTGGGTGATTTCAATTACCCAAATATTAACTGGGATGGCTACTCAAGTACTAACTCCCTTGCCCAACATTTCCTAGAATTTATAAACTCAAATGCCCTGGTTCAACTCGTCAACACTCCCACCAGAGGTGACAACATATTGGACCTGGTCATCACCAACATGGGTGACTGGTATTCCACACCAGTGGTCAACCCCTCACTGGTTAGATCTGACCATAAACAAATCACTCTGGATATTCACATTCCACCCCCACCCCTGGTCAAGGAAACCACAGTGAAAAACTTTTCAAAAGCAAACTTCACATTACTTAAGACCAAGGTGGAAAGTTTCAAAGCCCCCATGCTAAAGAATAACGCTGTCCAAGCTGCAAAATCCTTTACTAATGCATTCTACAGGCACCTACAAGAATGCATGGATCATGCTATCCCAAGCAAAACCAAGACTCACTCCAAGAAAAGAAAACCAGTCTGGTGGGCCCCTGCCATAAACAAGCTATACAACAGAAGGAGGAAACTAGTACAGAAAAGAGTAAAATCCCAAGAAGGGAAGACACCCCTGATCAGTATCAGCAAGAAACTACGATCCCTCATAAAATCATCCAAAGCTAGCTTAAAAAAAAAATTGCCAAGGACTCCAAAGATAACCACAAGGCATTCTTTAGCTATGTCAAGAATCTAAGTGGCAATGCTCAGATCTGCTCGGAGTTAGTGCAGAATGGCACAAAATACACTGAACCGACCGATATCGCAAACATCCTGGCAGACAGGTTCAGGGCAAACTTCACCCTCCTCTCACCCCCAAAAGGTCCCATAACCATACCAGAAGAATGTACAGCCCCTGAAATCACAGACTCTCAGGTTAAAACAGCCCTCTCCAAAGCCAAAAACACAGCATCAATGGGAATGGACAGTGTCCCAGGCTGTGTCCTACATGAGCTCAAAGACGAACTAACCCCTCACCTAAACACACTGTTCAAACTCAGCCTCTCCACAGGCTACATACCCATAGACTGGAGCACAGCAATGGTTATTCCACTCCACAAAGGTGGAGCCACAACAGACCATGGAAACTATTGCCCTATAAGTCTGACTAGCTTGGTCTGCAAGGTTATGGAGTGCATCATCATGGAACTCATTAACAGAGACATTGGGAACCTACAAACACTGGACCCTACACAGTTTGGCTTTGTTAAGGGCAGCGCATGCCTCCTAAACCTGGTGGACTTCTTTGAGACAGTAGACAAGGCTATAGATGAGGGAAAGGTGGTACACACAGCCTACCTACACCTTGCAACAGCCTTCAACACCATTCCCCATTCTAGTATTATAGACAAGCTCACCATCTGCAAATAAACCCCTGTGTCACAAGATGGGTTGCCAACTGGCTCATGGACAGAACCCACATGGTGAGAGTTGCAGGAGCTAGGTCTGACTCTAAACCGGTTACAAGTGGCATTCCCCAGGGCTCAGTCCTAGGAACCCTCCTGTTCGGCATATACTTCTCAGAGGTACAGGCAAGTACAGGAGGACTATGGCTGACCAAGTTCGCAGACGACTGTAAACTAGGGGCTGTAATTGACTCTCCAGCTGACACAGACATCCTCCAAAAGGGTCTCACCTGGTGACAAAATCATGGCCTCAAGCTAAATGCCAAAACGTGCATAGTCATCCCCTTTAGAAAAAACAAAGTGCCCACAAACTACCACATAGGTGGTAGTCCCCTAAATATGGAAGACATATTAAGGGGTCTAGGGACCCAAGTAGATAGTAATCTCTCCTTTGATAATCACATTGCCAAAGTGGTTAGAAAATCCTTCTATGTGGCCCACCTAATCACAAAAGGGTTCTAGGCATCTAGATCAAAAGAGGTCATTGTGCCCCTCTACTCATCACTCATCAGACCCATCATAGAGTACAACGCCACATTTGGGATGTACCTTACAAGACACCTGCAACAGCTGGAAAGACCACAGAAGTACCTCACCAAGAGGATCACTGGCCTCAAACAGATGCCCTATGCAGCTCGAATGAAGAAACTCCAGCTGTACTCAGTTACATACCGCCTACTCAGAGGTGATCTCTGCCTGACATACAAGGCCATATCCAACCCAGAATTGATGGACATGCTCCACCTAAAGAAAACCATATCCCCTCGAGCCACATGCTCTAGGGATCTAAACCTCACCACAACAATAAATAGGACGTGCTGGAGGGATAGATTCCTGTCCAAGAGACTTCCCATATTTTGGAACAGGATTCTAATCTACATTAGGCAGAGCTCCTCACTAACACTCCAAGAGAAACTTTGACGAGTGGATGGGAAACAGAAAGCTTACCCCGGGGATCACTTCAGTGGCTCTGCTGGACAGAGGCACAGGGAACTAATCTAAGGGGGTGGCAAAAGCCAACACATTCTGGCTAGGCTTATAAAGGCCTTCGAGAACAGATAGCCTAGTACCTACCTATGAACATACGAACCTATCAAATGTTCCCATTAACAAAATATTTCTTGTATACTTCTACAGTGAATGCTATCATATATAAATCAGTCATGCAATGCATCATTTATCCCCATTTCAAAGACAATATTCTCCCAATCTATGTAGCTGTGTCAGATATATTTTCATTTCCCAGACTGTTTCTTTCCTGAAATCTAAATCATACTATATTTAGTGATAACTTGTGGCTCAGATAACCTGTCTTCAAATAAATTTAATTTAGTACTTTGTGGGGCTACTAAGACACACAACCCATATTTCTTAACAATCATGACCTGTCAGAAAGTTGAGGCTTTTATTTTGCTATCAGTGTTAAGTTCAGTCAATGTTTTCATGATAAAATTTTAGTTTTCCTACATAAATCAATCATTTTTTTCTAGTAGCAGAAGTGTTCAGAGTATGGGCCGGATTCACGAAGGCTTGCACGGAGTCTAAGAGTAGTGTAAGACTCCATGCAGCCTTCGCGATCCAGGAACAGCCCAAAGTCCGTGTAAGAGTCAAGCTAAAACGGCTCTTACATGGAGTGGGCGTGGATAAGCTAATCACCTCACTTGCAGCCGAATAGCATGCAAATGAGGCTGATTAGCGATCCAGGAAGCCATGAACAGCCCGTGTAAGAGCCGTTTTAGCTGCAGAAATGTACTCAGTTGACAACTGAGTGCGTTTCTGCAAACTCGCTAATGGAGCCATGTCAGCTCCAAATAAAGGGTGCATATGTTGTAGGCAGCATGCCAATGGCCAAATATGTGGCCATTGGCAAGGTAACCCCATGCAAATATCTGAAAATTATAATTTTTTTTTTTCGGCAATTGCCGATGTGTAAACCCAGCGCAGCCCCACACAAACGGGCTGCACTGCATAGAACATAAAAACGAAGGTTTTAAACCTACAAATGTAGGTTTTATGCAATACATGGAATGTCAATGGAGGGACCAGCAGAGGAAAGCCAACATGGCCACCGTGTAGTGGTTGCTAAGGGGGGAAGCTGAGTCTAAGAGATGTAACTAAGCATTAGTAGGCAATCTGATGCAAATGAGTGTAAGGATACTGAATTCCACTGTCACATAGCAAATGAGCACATTCTGAGTAGTGTAAGAGTTACATACAGGGAGGAACAGAGTAGGAGATAGGTGACATCACAGGGGAATGGTAGAAAGAGATGGAGTTCATTGGAGGGTAGAGTTACATGACAGATGTCAGACAGATATCAAGGAAAGAGGTGTGCCACTAAGTAAACATGAGAAAGTCAAGAAATGGAAGGTGTACACTGTTGCCTACACCAAAGTTTCTTGCTGGGCGTGCATGCGCACGTGTCGCGCATACAGCAGTAAGGCAGTGTCTTGTGGCGTGTAAGGCAGTGTCTTGTAGCGTGTAAGGCAGACTGAGCATGTGAGAGCGTGTTGGGAGATGTTTAACACCGTTTGCGCGGGTGTGCACGCGTTTTAATCTGAATAAGCAGATCCAAAACTGTGTAAGTATGTGTGCAGCGTGTAAGCCACTGTGGCGTGATTCTGCTGGTTTGCACGGCTCCACCCTGAGGAAACAGAAAGGAAAAAGGAAGCAACAGATGTACTAGGAAGCTAGCAGGGAATACTGCTGGAGCTAGCAGGTGAAAACAATTAGATGCAGGCAATTACACAGGCAGAATACTAGGCCAGCTCAGCACTTAAAACTCTGCAAACAGCAGTGCAGAATGTTTCTCTCAAGAGACACTGCAAGACAGGAGTTAAGTTATCAGAAGTGAAAACTGAAAAAGCTGAACTCAGAGCAGAAATGTTAGGGGCTGCCATAGCTGTCATAATGAGACATAGGCGACTTGCTGAGGGTGGTGACAATGCAGATGGTGCCAGACAACCCGCAGTGAGGAGGCAGAGAAGAGTGTACAGGCCCAGTGTCACCTACCATGGGTTACATGAGCTGGAGATAGTAGAGCACTATAGAGTGGACAGAGACCTCCTGCAGCAAATAGTGGAGCTGTGCAGGCCACGCCTCACACACAGAACCAACAGAGGGGAACCCATCCCAGTGGAAACCAAGGTATGTGTTGGCCTAAGAATACTAGCAACAGGTACCTTCCAGAGACCAACTGGCGATATGATGGGGATATCACAGGCATCAGCTTCCAGGGTACTGCACCAGTTCCTGGATGCCATGTCAGCACATGTCGGTGATCATGTATACTTCCCCAATGCCCCTGAGGTATTGGCCAGCAACATGCATCTCTTCCAGCAAATAGCGGAATACCCTGCGGTAGTGGGTGCAATAGACTGCACGCACATACGCATCAAAGCACCAGCCGGTGAGCGGGGTAGGGCATACATCAACCGCAAGGGCTTCCCCTCCATCAACTGCCAGGTCGTGTGTGATGCCCAGGGCATAATAATGAATGTGTGTGCTGGCTGTCCTGGGAGCTACCACGATTCCCACATCTGGCATTTGACACAGTTGTACCAGACATTTGCCAATGGGGACATACCGCACGGACACCTAGTGGGGGATGCTGGGTATGCACTGGAGCCGTGGCTGATGACACCCATCAGAAACGCACACACACCTGAACAGGAGCCATAATGAGGCACACGCAAACACGTAATGTAATAGAGCGTGTGTTTGGGCTGCTCAAGTCACGGTTCCGGTGTCTGGACACATCTGGTGGAGCCTTGCAGTACACACCAACTACATGTACCCAAATTGTCATGGTATGTGCTATGCTACATAATATGATCTTGCGAAAACAGCTGCAGCAGGACCAGCATAGGGCTGGGCCAAACAGCCCCACCATCGCCAAGGCCACCACAGGCACAGCGTGACTCGGAGGAGGAACAACCTGAGCCTGCCCCAGTAGGCAGAAGGAGGCGTGCCCAGTATGCCCTGGCCTTGGCAAAGAGGCAACGCATAGCACATACATTGGATCAGTAGGAACCTTGGGAATGATACCCCTCTCTGACTCACTCATATAGTAACAGGGATGCCTAACGTGACACAACCTGCTCACAAACATGTACAGGGAAGTGTAATATGTGCATCCGACAGAGGCAGCCCTGCAGCACCACCTGAGGCATGAATGCTATGTGTTAAGTAATGTAACACCAAGTACCATATGCACACCTGAGGACCTCGACTAACATCCTACCCTCAACAAGCAGCATGCCACAACATGACAACGAGATGATGAAGTGCAACAATTTACTGAAGTATTGCAGTTAGGCAAAGGGGACCCAATGTGTGCCAGTCTGGGATGACATGCTGAGCATGACATGATGCACCACCTTCTAGGACTGGCGTGCACCTATCAGTGCAGGCCGTATGGATACTGGCAAAGGCTGTTGTCACGCACAGTGTGCCCTGAATAGGTAAGGCTCAAAACACAAACCTATCTCCATAGGTACCAGAAGGGATAAGAATAAGATAAGGGATAAGTTGAAACAGCAAGATGCATGCAGTCTAAGCTCACCCAGTATGGAGAATGTTGATAACTGTGCTGTAACAGAAGTCTGAGGCAAGGCTCACAACAGCACCCTAACACTACCAGGTTACACCTCATACTGTGCTGTACATCCTCAAAACTTGGAACAAGCTACAAAGGAGGGTGACTAGCAAGAATTGTCAAGGATAACCACACCCCATGTTGGTACCACCACAAAAGCAGCATGGACTAGCCATGCTCAAGTAACAGTGGCTACAACTGCCCCCCAGTTTATAGCCTGCTACAGACTACTGGCCCAACACCAGGAACTGCATCCGGCCCATGCTGGAATACATGAATATATCAAGTCCTCCAAACCACATTATATTGGGCGACTGCAAATACCCAGACATATAGACTGGGAGCATTATACCAGCTGCAACAGTGTAGGACAAAAGTTCATCGAATCCACAAACCAAAAGGCCCAGGAACAACGTACCACCCCCACAAGAGGGGTAAGCATACTGGATGTGATAATCAGCAACATGGATATGGGATGTCAAGATGAGAAGTGTATTGCTCACTGGTAAAACCAGACCATATAGTAATCACACTGGATATACAAATCCTGACCACAGTCCCTGGCGGGAAAACCACAGTGGAAAACATGTGCTAAGCAATATTTGCACACCTCCAAACTGATGTGGAATCCATTAAAGGTCCCGTGCAGGTGCAAAATATGGGCCACACCCCAGAACCTGTAATACAGCCATTCCATGAACACTGCAAGGAATGCTTGGATTATGCAGTCCCAAATTAAAACAAGACACAGTGCCTAAATCTGGCATGGTGGACACCAGCCATAACCAAAACATGCAAGAGAATGAGGAAGCTACTACATGATAGAGCAAACATGAACAATGAAGTAATTACTGATCAGTAGTATGGCAATAAAATCTGTCCACACATGCAATCCACTAAGGCCAGCCACAACAAGTGGAATCTGTGAATCCTGAGGCAATGTTACACCTGCCCCAAGTACACAGACAACACCAACTCCACCCAAGAAATACAAATATATGTGAGAGATGCAACCATCCATCCAAACCGGAGGCAGAGCTCCCCCAACTCAGTACACCCAAAACAAGTCAGTAGGAGAAGGTAACCACACACACCACAAACACATACCCACATAGACCTATCACAACTGCAAACCAAACACATAAACACAGAAATACATTCCGGGAGGCAGAAATCACAAACACAGCACACCAACAGAGGCCTCTAAAGCAGACACCCAATGAAACAGCCTCCAAACATAGCACATGCAACACATAGCACACAAAGCTGCTGTGCCAAACAGTCACAGGCCAGAAGGAGAAACAACATGCCTGATACAGTTGTAATAGGTGACTCCATAGTCAGACACACTGCTGTCCCGCACCAGACTGAACAAGGGAAAGGGTACAGTAAGCTGCCTGTAGGCTGCCACAATATGCCACATAACAGAAATATGTAGGTCACTCCAAAGCAAATAGAAATATGATGCAGTCATAGTCCATGCTGGTGTGAATGACCTGAGATGTACTGCCCTAGACAACATGTAAAGAGACACAGATGAGCTATCCGATTATGTAGTCCAGGCCGGTATGACACTCACCGTTCGCAGCAACCTACCCTTACCAAGAATAATGCCACAGTACAAACATGGAATGATCAGTCATAGCAAGTAGCACACTTACTGGAGTCATTCCAAGGGGATCAATGTCTGTCTGCTTGGGATGTCATGCTTGACAAGCCATGCAGCTGCCCTTGGGATGGCCTGCACCTGTTACCCCTGGGCGTCTGAATATTGGATAAGGCCTTTGCCACCTCCATACAGCCTTTTGTAGGCAAGGCTGAAAAGACCGACCCACCACCCGAGAAAACATAAGTGGGAAGAAACATAAGGGAAATGCTGACCAATGCCAGATGTGTACACCCCAATATGCATGCTCGCGAGGCCATCCCCAGAATAGAGAACATCGATGTCTGTGCAGTGACAGAAACCTGCTGCAAGGCTCCTGACAGCACACCAGCACTACCAGGTTATACCACGTACCATGTGTCATGGCCCCAAAACCTGGAACATAACATAAAAGGAGGGTGAGTATCCATAGGCAGCACAGACACCCATACGTCCAGGTAACTGACAATGCACAAGGCAGTGGAGGTCACCCATGTGCAACTAACTGTAGGCAAGACTGCTGTGCAGTCTGTAGCATGCTACAGACCGCACTCTCACACACAATAACCCCCCCCCAACCATCCTGAAGACACTGGACAGTATGAATGTCCCACCAAATACCAAACAAGGTACCACGAATTACCACATAGGTGGTAAACCATTATGTATGGAAGGAGTAACCAGGGACCTAGGGACACAAGTGGACAGTAACCTGTTATGTGACACCCACATTGCCAATGTGGCTAGGAAGACTGTCTACATGTGACACCGTATCAGGAAAGGAGTCACATCTACGGCAACAGAGGTCACTGTGCCCTATACTTTTCCCCAATCACACCCATAATCTAGTACAATGCCTCATATGGGATCTACCTTACCTGACACCTGCAGCAGTTAGAAAGACCTCAAAGGTACCTCACCAAGAGGATAAAGTGTCTCACATATATGTCATATGCTGCCTGGCTGTAGACACCCCAGCTGACTCCAGTCACAGACCGCCCACACAGAGGCATTGCATGCCTGTCGTAGGAGGCCATGCCCAACACAGGAGTAATGGACATGCTCCACCCCAGACAACACATATCCATTGGAGCTGCGAGAGTGAGAGATGTCAACCTCAACAAATAATGAAATAGGATGTGCCAGTGGGACAGATACATAATCCAGAGGCTCCCCACACCCTGGACCAGAATCCCACTCCATGTTAGGCAGAGCCCCTCACTGACACTGTTCAACAGGAATCTTGCCAAGTGGATGGATGATTGTAGAGTTACAGTGGAGGTCTTCACTGTGTCATGTCCAGACAGAGGCACAGCAAAGCAAATCATAAATGGCCATAATATCCACATAGCAAGGGGTCTCAAAAGCCACACACACTCTGGCTAGGCTAACAAATGCCCAGGGTGGATAGCCTAGTATGAACCTATGAACCTATGTAGATACAAATTGTACAGGACACTAAGGAGAATCCCAAGGCTTACACAACTGATGGTAGGAGCCATGTTGGGAATTCACAGATATGCCCTGAATCACACAAATACCACAAACACACACACATATTGCCAACATACATCCTGACAGGTGCAGTGCAAACCCCCACCCCACAAATGCAGAATATATAACCCAGCAGACTGCTGGCCCTCTGACATTGCAGATGCTGAGGTAACAGACAACATCTCCAAAGCAAAACACACAGCAGCAATGGTATGAGATGGTGTCCTGGGCTTAGTGCAACATGGAGTCTAAGATGAATGGAATGCCAAACCACACTACTGCTCAATGTCAGCCTTACCACAGAATATGTACCCAAAGAGCAGTGTACAACAACAGTGGTCCTTCTCAACAAAGGTGTTGCCTGAATGGATACTGAACAGTACTACCCCAGAATCCTGAGAAGCCCAGATTGCACAGCTATGGAAAGGATCAGCATGTACCACAGACATAAGGATGTTGGGGACCTACTGACACGGACCCAACCCAGTGTGGCCTTCTGAAATGCAGAGCCTGCCCCTAACCATGTTTGACTCAATTGAAACAGTCATTAAGGTCATTGATGAGGGCAATGTGCTCCACACAGTGTATCTGGACCTTGCAAAGGCTTCTATACAATACCCTACATGTTCAGTATAGATAGGCTCACCAGCGTAAATATAAACCCACATGTCAGTAGAGGGGTTGCAAACTAGACCAAGGACAGAACAGACATGGTCAGACATGCTTCAGCCATGTCAGACTACAAACCAGATATAACTGGCATCCCACAAGGCTTTGTCCTGGTATCTCCCTCGTCTGGTATATATGTCCCATAGGTAGAGGCAAACATGGAAGGACTGTGTCCTAACATGTTTGCAGAGGACTACGAACTGCTCACCACATATGATCCACCAGCTGACACATGCATCCCACAAAAGGGCCACATAGAAACAGACAACTGGTGCCATAGCTATGTCAGCAAGCTAAGTGCAGAAACGTGTATAGTCAACCCCCGTGGATATACAGTAAGTGCCCACCAATTACCACATAGGTGTTAACCATTTATGTAGTTAACATGTAATGAGAGACCTGGGGACACAGGGTGATAGATATCCTGCAATGGACAAACATGTGCTGTAGTGTTTACAGAAACATACCATATACCCACCTAATCATGAAGGCTGTCAGATCTACATAAGGGGAGGTCATTGTGGCTCTGCAGTCATCCTGCATCAGTGGTACAATCGACTACAATAGCCCCTGTGGGATGTACCTCAGCAGACACCTCCATCAACTGTAAAGTCCCCAACAGTACCTCATCAGGTGTATCAAACAGCCTACACAGATGCCATGTGTTGCCTGTGTTGCTGGCATCAATAAACATGCTGCACCTAGTACAATCTGAATGGCAGTGAGCTATGCACATGAGAGACCTGAACCCCAGCACTGACTTACATAGGACAAGCTGTACTGTGTGATCCATAACACAGAAGCCACTCCCACCCATGAGTGAACCCTCAGCACAGGCTATCCATAGAGTCACTTATCAATCTTCCCCAATAGGAATCCTGATGGGTGGACGGGAGATGGTAGGTTTATCCTGGGTATCACTGTCATGTCACAGGTAGACAGAGGCACAGTATACTAACCATGACATATGTCATGGCAAACTCCTCTTACAATGTGTGTTGAAGGACAAACACACTCTCCAACTGCATTAGACATGGACTAGGGCACATCGCTAGTGTTTGCAATTGTACACCTATGTTGTGGAATACACTAACAATGTTGGACAAGCCTGGTGTAAGTAGTTCATATCTGAACAGAATGCAACATGGTCAGATGTACACAACTGGCCCCAACCAGGTTGTTGTGCCCACTATCGAAATGTAAAGCAGTGATAGCAGTAAAGCCCAGGATACTGTCCACCACAGTCAAAGTACTACCAGTACACTATACAGTACTACAGTGTTAGGTCAGTGTGAAAGGATGTTGACAACTGTATGCAAAGTATCCCATGCAAACACTGCAGGCACAGTATAATCCTGTTGTGTTCACACACAAAGCAGTTGTACAGTAACTACACAACATGACACACAACACACAACCATAAACGGGTGATAGTTTGTGAAGTTCACACACATCCACAAATGTGGTGAGCTGCAGAGTCCAACATATGGAATGCTCACACTGGGCATGCTCACACACTTAGTCCAAATCTTGGTTTAGCAGTTGGACACACATATCTGGTATTGTTATGTGTTATGCCAGGAACCAACCACATTACAGCAGTCTGCCCAGTGCACACAGTTAAATGACTACAGAGACATACGTGATATAGTGGATCCCTCCCATATGCAAACATTTTCCACAGATGCAGAAGTTGTTCATACCAACAGGGAATGCTATGGCAATTAAGATATGCAAACAGTCTATCAGCAACAAATAATGTGCATTTGACAATTAAACATAATGGTGTAGAGGTCAACACTAGGCTGTTTGCCCTAGGGAATGACAGCTTAGCCATAGTGTGCTTGGTGTCTGCTTCCCCACAGGATGCACATTCCCCTTTCTAAACACAGATGATGTCAGCACCCTATAAGTACAGCAGGAGAAAAGAAACTTCCCAGTAATCCGAATAGCGCGCTCCGCTAATGCGTCCGTCTCAAGTGTCATAACATAGTTAGGTAGGGGTTTCAAATCCTGCAAGTGCTCAGTGTGTGTGTGTGTGAGTGGGGTTGGTGTGTGTGTAAGTCTGTGTGAGGGAAATGTCCCTTTTGGCAAATAGGAAAAGACACTACAGGATGCACATTCCCTTTCTAAACACCGATGATGTCAGCACCCTATAAGTACAGCAGGAGAAAAGAAACCTCTCAGTAATCCGAATAGCGCGCTCTGCTAATGCGTCTGTCTCAAGTGTCATAACATAGTTAGGTAGGGGTTTGAATCCTGTGAATGGCAAGTGTGTGTGTTTGTCTGAGAGGGGTTAGTGTGTGTGAGGGAAATGTCCCTTTTGGCAAATAGGATAAGACACTACAGGATGCACATTCCCTTTCTAAACACAGATGATGTCAGCACCCTATAAGTATAGCAGGAGAAAAGAAACCTCCCAGTAATGCGAATAGCGTGCTCTGCTAATGCGTCCGTCTCAAGTGTCATAACATAGTTAGGTAGGGGTTTGAATCCTGTGAATGGCAAGTGTGTGTGTTTGTCTGAGAGGGGTTAGTGTGTGTGAGGGAAATGTCCCTTTTGGCAAATAGGATAAGACACTACAGGATGCACATTCCCTTTCTAAACACCGATGATGTCAGCACCCTATAAGTATAGCAGGAGAAAAGAAACCTCCCAGTAATGCGAATAGCGCGCTCTGCTAATGCGTCCGTCTCAAGTGTCATAACATAGTTAGGTAGGGGTTTGAATCCTGTGAATGGCAAGTGTGTGTGTTTGTCTGAGAGGGGTTAGTGTGTGTGAGGAAATGTCCCTTTTGGCAAATAGGATAAGACACTACAGGATGCACATTCCCTTTCTAAACACCGATGATGTCAGCACCCTATAAGTATAGCAGGAGAAAAGAAACCTCCCAGTAATGCGAATAGCGTGCTCTGCTAATGCGTCCGTCTCAAGTGTCATAACATAGTTAGGTAGGGGTTTGAATCCTGTGAATGGCAAGTGTGTGTGTTTGTCTGAGGGGGGTTAGTGTGTGAGGGAAATGTCCCTTTTGGCAACTAGGTGAACAGACTACAGGATGCCCATTCCCTTTTCTAAACACCGATGATGTCAGCACCCTATAAGTACAGCAGGAGAAAAGAAACCTCCCAGTAATGCGAATAGCGCGCTCTGCTAATGTGTCCGTCTCAAGTGTCATAACATAGTTAGGTAGGGGTTTGAATCCTGTGAATGGCAAGTGTGTGTGTTTGTCTGAGGGGGGTTAGTGTGTGAGGGAAATGTCCCTTTTGGCAACTAGGTGAACAGACTACAGGATGCCCATTCCCTTTTCTAAACACCGATGATGTCAGCACCCGATAAGTACAGCAGGAGAAAAGAAACCTCCCAGTAATGCGAATAGCGCGCTCTGCTAATGCGTCCGTTCCAAGTGTCATAACATAGTTAGGTAGGGGTTTGAATCCTGTGAATGACAAGTGTGTGTGTTTGTCTGAGAGGGGTTAGTGTGTGAGGGAAATGTCCCTTTTGGCAACTAGGTGAACAGACTACAGGATGCCCATTCCCTTTTCTAAACACCGATGATGTCAGCACCCGATAAGTACAGCAGGAGAAAAGAAACCTCCCATTAATGCGAATAGCGGGCTCTGCTAATGCGTCCGTCTCAAATGTCATAACATAGTTAGGTAGGGGTTTGAATCCTGTGAATGGCAAGTGTGTGTGTTTGTCTGAGGGGGGTTAGTGTGTGAGGGAAATGTCCCTTTTGGCAACTAGGTGAACAGACTACAGGATGCCCATTCCCTTTTCTAAACACCGATGATGTCAGCACCCGATAAGTACAGCAGGAGAAAAGAAACCTCCCAGTAATGCGAATAGCGCGCTCTGCTAATGCGTCAGTTCCAAGTGTGATAACATAGTTAGGTAGGGGTTTGAATCCTGTGATTGGCAAGTGTGTGTGTTTGTCTGAGAGGGGTTAGTGTGTGAGGGAAGTGTCCCTTTTGGCAACTAGGTGAACAGACTACAGGATGCTCATTCCCTTTTCTAAACACTGATGATGTCAGCACTCTATAAGTATAGCAGGGGAAGAGAAAACCCCCAGTAATGCAAATAGCGTGCTCTGCTAATGCGTCTGTCTCACGTGTCATAACAGTCAGATAGGGGTTTGAATCCTGCAATTGGCAAGTGTGTGTTTTTGGATGAGGGGGGTTAGTGTGTGTGAGGACAATGTCCCTTTTGGCAACTAGGTGAACAGACTACAGGATGCACATTCCCCTTCTACACACTGTTCAGCAGGCGGCCATGGCTCTGGCACAAGTTGTCTGTTGCTATGATGCCCTTTGGAAGATGCTTGTGTCAGCTGGGGAGTCGATTATGGTGTCCAGTTTGCAGTCATCTGCATATTTGGACAGCCACAGTTCATCCGTGTTGGCCTGTACCTCCAATAAATATGTACCAAACAAGAGGGTCCCAGGACTGAGCCTTCTGGGACACAACCTGTAACTGTTATGGGGTCTGGCATGGCTCCAGCAATGCTAACCATGTGGGTTCTGTTCTTGAGCCACTGTGCAATCCATCTAGTGACATAGGGGCTTATATTTAAGCTGGTGAGCTTCCTAGAATGCCCAAGTGGGGTATTGTTAGAAAGGCGTTTGCAAGGTCCAGGTAGGCTGTGTGAACCACCTTCCCTCGGCAATGGCCTTGGTGACTGTATCAAAGAAATCAACCGGGTTACACCCGGTAGTGCTGGTGTGCTCTCAGTAGCCCTGAACCAGGCATCTGTTACTGCACAGATATCGATGTTTTCCATGCCAAGGAGTGTTTTGGGTGCATGCATCTGGAGGTTTAGACATCTGGCGTTGGGTAGCAGTGCTCTTAGTGTCTTATCCCTTGTGATACCTATGAAGGTGGGTTTGTCATTTGAGCCCTGCCTAACATAGGCACTATTTGGGGTAGCAAGAGCCTTTGCCAATATCTGATAGGCCAGGGGTGACAGGTGCAGGCTGTCCCTAGCAAAGCAGGTAGTTCAACAGAAGATGAATGTGTGAAGGTGTAGTGCCTGTGATTAGTTAGCAGTAGCATATATGACTGCTCACGTGGACACATGCCAGGCAGGTCATATGCACTGTGTCACAGGCAATGTACATGTGAACAGGTCAAACAGTGGCAACCTGTCAAGTGGGACATGGACATACATATAGTAGGCTATGCAGATGGCACTAGGAGTCCACAGAAGCTCTATAACTATGCATTGCAGGTGTGATTGGTATTCCAGGGTAATTGCAAGCAAACATGCATGCAAACAAAGATACAGTAAACAGGGCTCCATGTAGTCCATTGTACAACAAACAAGCTGTACCAGTTCCATAAGGTAACACTGCAAATATGCAGGCACTATGCACATGTACATGGAAATACACAGGTCAGATGGCTAGGGTCCAGTCGCAGTGCACACAAGTGTCGGAACATGCATGTACTGTCGGGATGTACAATAACTGGATAGAAACCCATGTGCCCATACCTGCAGTAATACACATGTCAAATAACAGACACTGAGCCTTCTCTCAGTGGTTCCATACTTAGTAGGATGTATGCTCCTGGCCTGCCACCACAGTATCCCTGACATATATGGGGACTCTCCCTCCTGTGACAGTCAGTTATGTGTGTTGGGGCTGTCTAGCATGGTATGAGATGTGTGCATGCAGTGCTAGGGTGCTCCTGTGTGTCCTGTACCAGTTGTGTAGTTCTGCACACATATCAACATCCTCAAACATTTGCATTGCAGAGTCTAGTGTGGGCAACATGCCACTTGCAATTTACATGTCCATCATTGTGTATTACTACATTCATTACCCTATCCCTGTGCTACCTATGTATGTAGCCTTCTGTTGACATCATTACCACCAGTATGCCAACATGTGCAGATGATACACTATGGTACTTACCATGGGTGTAGACAACAGGACATGACAATCACACAACTACTGCATCAGGCATGCTGTGATATACCCACAATTAATTCAGCACACAGTACTGTTAACAACATGATACTATTACTACACATCTATGTGGTCACCCTGTGCATCAGCAACATGTTAACCTGTACCTGCACAGTTGTTACAGATTGCAGGAGGTGGCACAGTTTCATCATATGCACAGGGTGTGAACTTGGTATGCCTGAGTCAGCCACCCATACCACCAATTGACATGTATGTGTATGTGTGTTGGTGAGGGACAGCAGTAGAAGGTGGGGCAATGTTGATGCAGTGTGTGCGTGTATGCGGTAGCCCTAGGTGTTGTCAATTTGCATGTGTGTATGGATGCACACAGTTCCTCCTCATGGCTGCCATATACTGGTGTTTGTGGACAGCCACAGACTGTACCTGCCAGGTCATACAGATCAGTGTCTCTGGCCACGGACACGGTACCTGTGCCTTGCAGGGGTGCTACGGACCGTATCTGGTACCAACCCAGACTGGGTACTGTCATCAGAAGCAGGTGTTCGTTGACTGGACACAGATCCCTGTCGGGCCTGGCCAGAGCCACGTGCACGTGGTCTCCTGGGGCGGTCTGATGACAGCACAGACCCAGCATTGCTGGGGCTGCTGCTGGCACTACGGGCGGCAGCGGCCCTGTTGTCGTCCGCACCGACTGCCAGCTGCTGCTGTTGCTGGCATACAGCCACGTCGGCGCCTCAACCACCCACCATCACCCTGGCTCATGGACATGTAGTTGTGGAACCGGTCTAATATGTCCCCACAACGACATCGGTGAAATCACGGATGGCAGCCGCAATGTCACGCATACTGTCAGTCATGGCTGTGCGACATGCTGCCAGCTCCCTCAGACCCTGTCTGGTGTACCGTTCCATAC
Source organism: Protopterus annectens (assembly GCF_019279795.1). Taxonomy (NCBI): domain Eukaryota; kingdom Metazoa; phylum Chordata; order Ceratodontiformes; family Protopteridae; genus Protopterus; species Protopterus annectens. The sequence goes on from NC_056744.1 coordinate 754,301,457, forward strand.
GTGACTGTGCCTGCATGACAGTCCGAAACATAGCCGAGGTTGTAAGACCTCTGTGGGCACGTCTGACAGGGGCATGCGCCCATGGATGCTCCCACGAGAACCCCTGGACATCTGTCTGTGTGGTACCATCTCTGGGCCATGCCCATGGCTGCTGTGTGGGGAAGCATGTGCCACAGATACCACATTACCCTGGTCAATGCCCACTGTATGCTGTCCATCACCTAGGGACAGTGGTGACAAGGGGTGTATTGGCAGGATAACTGTGCGCATTGATGGGGTCGACAGCTGTGTACTGTCAATTGGCTGACCAATGGCGGACCCTGGCATACCTTCCTGTGCCATTACACCAATGTCATCATTATCAGTACCCGGCACCTGACTCAGGTTCCTGCTACATGACACCAGAGCAGCAACAGAACCTGTGGGAAGGAAACAGGAAACACAGTTTACAATGTCTACACATTACCAGCGATGCACACATGCACAGGTGCACACATGCACACATGCACACATGCACAGGTGCACACATGCACATATGCACATGCACACATGCACATGCACACATGCACACGTGCACCGTGCACACATGCACACATGCACACATGCACAGGTGCACACATGCACATGCACACATGCACACATGCACATGCAGGTGCACACATGCACACATGCACACATGCACACATGCACAGGTGCACATGCACACATGCACACGTGCACAGGTGCACACATGCACACATGCACACATGCACACGTGCACAGGTGCACACATGCACACATGCACACATGCACACAGTTTCACACAATTGTACAGTACTCAGTATGCGTGATATCAACACACAGACACAGACACACCTACATGCATACATAGAGCACTACTAAGTGAGCCAAATAGTACTATTACTATCAACACTATTACAGGAATTGTTAATACACACTCACCAGCATGGATAGGCTGCATTGCAGTTATACCAGAGGGTCCTGCAGACATGAAGAAACTAATGTCAGTGGGCACAACTGTGCCATTGTTACTGAGTATGATACAGGTCAGGAGTACAACAGTCGCCTTTCACAGGTCGGCAGCTAATATTGAGGATATCACACTTGCACATTAAATACTATGGTGACAGCTACAAACCAAGGACACACCTCACACATGCATTAACTACCAGTGTACACAACAGTCAACTATACATATGACATATTACCTGCTCGTTCACCGTCTTGCTGCTGTGTGGCTCCAGCCTCCATCATGATGCATGTCTGCTGCTGTTGTTGTTGCTGGTGGACTGGAGCCACTACACTCAGGAGTAGTCCCTCCAGTCTGGTGAGTGGGGATGTGTAGCCACCCACCACCTGTGGCGACCTGTTGCCTGTGGATATCTGATGCACGCTGACGGACATGTCTGATTAAATCACTGCAGTGATGTCGTACCTGCTCATATGTCCTATTATGCATGCCTATATCATTTACCCGACGGACAAGGTCTTGCCACAGTGCAGCCCTCTCCTGCTGATTCTGGCTGGTGCGGGAAAAGAGTATTGCATAGTCCCGCACCAGGCTCTGGTGTATCTCCTCATCCTCAGCTGTGGAGTAGGTGGGGTTCCGCGGGTGGGCCATGTATCTCAGAAAGAAAATAACCTGGTATCAGCAATATATGTCAGCAGACTTTGGCACACATACTACACATGCTACTCGACTGTTATGATACAACATATCTCACATATGTAGCATCTGTCTGTCTATTGGTGGATACACATGTAGATGGCCAGGTATCAGTGCTCGGCCAGCAACTGTGCAACAGTACCTGGCAGGCTCCATCGACATACTACCAAACACCAGCAGTCAGAACACCGATTCAGGTCAGAAGCACCTCCTCACTCTGGGGTTTGTATCTAGGTACTGTATGGCCTACATCGGCAACTACTGTGGGCTGACCACACACTGATTGCCCTGGATATACATATCCCACCTCCACCACCAGCACAGATGACTATAGTGCATAACATTACAGATACAAACTTTACACTTTGTAACAGTGATATGGTATCCTTACAGCCCACTGGGCCAGTGGCAGATACAACCCACAATGGTGACCCCTACACAATTGCTTTCTACAGACATCTCCAAGAATGCATGGATCATGCAATCCCATATCTGACCAAGACACTCTCCACAAAGGGACAGCATCCTGTCTGGTGGACCCCAGCCATAGACAGATTGTATTACAGAAGATGGAAGCTACTGCAAGACAGAGCATCATTCACTGAAGGGAGGGCATGTCTGAGCAGCACTGGTAAGGATCTATTTCCCATCATACTGACTACATGGGCAGCGTTGAGAGGGAATTCAAGAGTGACACTACAGATGACCAGGAGGCCTTCCTCAGTTATGTTAGCAACCTGGTCAGGAGCCATCCTCTATGCCCATAGGTAGTACACAACACATATTTCACTGACACCACAGATATCGACAACATTGTGGCGGACAGGTTCAGTGCAGGTGTCACCCGCCCTCTCCCCTGTAATAAGGCATAGTTATCCCAGCTGACTGTAACCTCCCGTCATCACAGATGTCCAGGTGAGAGACACCCAGGACAGCAGAATACACAACATGGATGGGACCTGATGGTATCCCCAGTTGCATGCTACATAACCTCTGACAGGAGCTAAACACACATATAGGAGTGCTATGTAACACTAGCCTGACTACAGGATATGTACCTGTACACTGGTGCACAGCAGCAGTGGTTCCACTCCATGAAGGAGGCACCTCACCATACCAATACAATACAACACAATACATTACATTACAATACAATACTATACAATATGCTATTGCCCCTGTGTCTACAGCAGCGTACTGTTCTGCTACCCTGATCATTGTGACACATGTGGTGTGATGGTAACTGCTGCTGTCACACAGTTACACAGGGTGACTCATATGGCATATTACCTATCTGACTAACATTCAGCAGGGGTATGTGTGACATGTACTCATGGGGAGTCTCGCTTCTTAACACTGTGTGGTTTATTGCAGGGTGTGTCTTATCTGTGAGTAGGAACTCTTACCTCCACATGTGCACACTATTGCAGTGGCAGACGACACACAGCAGACATGTAGGTTGTGGATGGTGGGAGGTGTTACTATGGTTGTTGGACATCTGTCATGGGTGTGACCTCCATATGTAAATCTGGGAGTGGTAACCTCTATGTGGGTAGCATATGTGTACTCTGTGGTGTTGTCAGTCACTGTGCATTGGTAATGTTTGAGTGCGTTGTCACAGTGTTGTACATGTCACTGTGTCCTTCTCCATATCTGTTGCTGTAATGTGAGGTCCATACCATGGCATCCATTATGTGGTGTGGGGGGTACACCGACCTACATGTCCATACCTGACTCACCATGTCTGCGGACACATACCATGTGCAGGTATTCCAGGGATAGTGTGCCACTGTGACTATCATTGGGGCCATTAATCTACACATTTCTGACCCTGCTCACCCCTGACACATGCAGTGGTGGGCGGCCAATCACATATCTGGTGGTTACTGGTGTGGGTGATCTGGAATGTGGTATGATACTCCGGATTTGACACTGGTGTTCACTCCATGCCTTTGTCACCAGGCACCTGTTGCAATACATCTGTACACATGTGCCTCACTCAGACTTTATATACATCTCTCTCTCTCTCTATATATATATATATATATATGTATATAGATATATCTATATGTATATAGATATATCTATATATATATATATATATATATATATGTCCGTATACATATACACATATATATTGATGTACATATATTGCCATAGATGTGGAGGGCACAGAGGGGTGTGAGTGACAGAGGGGTGGGACAGGCTGTGTTGCAGGTCATCATATACAATCATACCTGTAGGTAGTCAGATCAGTCTGTCTATGTATATGTATCTACATATATCTATATCTGCATGTGTGCATTACATAGATATGTTGGTACAATATTCTATCGACATCTGTCTATGTATTCCTACATCTCTCTCTCTATGTATGTATACATATATGCATATCATATATATATATATATATATATATATATATATATATATATATATATATATATATATACACATACATATGTTGACATACATACATATCCATATGTTAGACAGGTATATCAACATATTTGTCTACCATACTGTATACACACACTAACATACTGCTAAACATACATAGCTGTGTAACCTAATTTGTACATGGCACTACAACCTACAATCAAACAACATTGATATGTGCACATACATGCTCTCACATACAAATGTATGTACAGCCTTCACTGATAGTTGCTGTATGTCTCCTGCCCTTTACACATCTTCATATACATATGGATACAGACCAATGACACATATGGAGGGTTCACAGTATGTAGACCTTTATAGTATTACTTTACATTACCTGTGTTTGTCACAGCTGCTTCTGCTGCTGTCTGGTTCTCTGTCCTGCTGCTCCACTTCCCAGTTGTCAGCTTTCAGGTAGCTGTTGCTGAACAATTCATTTCTGTCTGCTTAATTGCAGTTTTCTCTGTCTCTCTCTCTCTCTCTCTCTCTCTGTCTGTCTCTCACGTCCTTCTCAGGGTGCAATGAAAGTATTGCATGCGTGGACATGGAGTACAGCATATTTTGTAGGTATCTGCATATGCCCATGTGATGGCCTCTGCACCAATTGTTAGCCAGCATTTGCTAATTGCATGCAGCCAGTTGTGTACTGATTGCAGTTCTCAGTGTGATTTCAGAACAGTGCTATAAAAGGTGTGTGAGATAGGCGTAGCCCTTTCAGATGTTAAGGGCAGGGACCATGCTGTTATGCTGTGGACAATGTTCTGTGAGTGTAAAGGTTGGTATCTCTCTCATATTTCCAGGTGTGTTGTAGATTAACATTCCTCCATTCCTTTCTCCAGTTTCCTGTACTAACTGTGTATGTACACTGACAACTACAACTACTACTATTGTTAATGTGTGTGTGTGTGTGTGCTTTCCTTTCACATTTGCTTGCACTCTGTTGCTAAGTCTTCAATAGTTGCCCTTTACAGTCACTACTTGTATGCCTGCTAGGTGTCTTGACTGTAGTGTGCGGCTGTAGCTTTCCTATTTTCCATGTACATTCACACCTTGGTATGCTTGCTATATCTGCTAGGGTGTTACAGCATGCAGTGTGGTCTGGCCATGGTGTGGGCCTTGACATCTATTAGGGTATTTGAGTATGCTGCTAAGCAGGCCCCAGAGACCTTCAGGTTTATCAGTTATGTGCCTCATGGAATGGTACATATCAGTGGGGTACACCCATTAAAATGTCTGGTATGCTGCAGTTGTGACTGTGGGTTAGCATGAGCATATGTATTACTACACTTTTCTGCCGTGCAGTGGTGAATACTTTCCGGACTCCATAGTTACCATTGCATGTGTTACACCTTTCTGCCTACTGTTTGTACATTTCACATGGGGTCTGTGGGGCATCCCTGTAAGACATTCACTGTTGCTATGTCTAGGTTCTTAACTATTCAAATATGGTGGTGTTGGACCCGTCATGTGTACAGATATTTGCAGGCTGTCCACATTTCTGCCTCATAATTTGGTCAATATCTCATGCACACCTTTATCTGGCAAGTCAGTCTGGGCTCAAGTCAGAATATGGTGACAAACATTCAAGTTCCAGACTGCATACCCTTCCAAACATCCCACAAGGTGTGGACCCTGTTACTTTCAGAACTGTCTGCGTTTGTTGTAACTTTATTTGTAATGTGTCCCTGGTTTTGGGCCTTTGCTCCACATATTTTATTACTTGGTCGGATGTGTTCCTGTAAGAGGTTGTGGGGTATGGGCAGTGCTTATCCTGCTGTGAGTATGTGTGTGTCTTGCAAGGTGCTATGGTGACATTATTACCTACTAGCTTCCAACTAGCATGGCTGTTTCTGTTCACACACTACTATTATGGAAATCCACCAGTTTTGTTTGTGATTCTAAATGTCATGCTTTGTGTACTACACATCTCTATTCCCTTTACATTCATTCCTACTGTTAAATGATATATTTACTTTAGCACAATGCTTCTATATAAGAGTCATGGCTTAGTGGTAAGTCATGCAGACTATAGTTGCCAAGGTCCTGAGTTTGGGACTCACAGTGGGTTTTTATTTTTCATTTGAACTGAGTACAAGACCTGTCAATCAAAGTGCCTAAGGCACTTTTAAGCAGTTGTTACCGGGTTAGTGCTGGTTTGCGCGGAGCTCACGCATGCGCACTGGCGGTTAGCTCCGCACACACAAGCGCACACCTGCTTACAACCACTTAAACGTGCTTACTATTGCGCACACCCGCGCTATTTTCCTTGAAAGAAAAGAAAATGGGGAGACAGGAAAGTGGTGAAAAAGGGGTCACAAAGAGGGTAAGACAGTAGGGAAACAAGCTTGGGATGTGCAGGAGGGATGTAGGTAAGGCCCATAGCTGCCCATTTCTTCAGCAGCAACAGCTGTGCATATGTATGTAATTTGGTGTGACATTTGAAACCTTCCACCCTGAGAGAGGTGTCAGGACAACAATAATACTTGTTGTACAGCCAATTGGAATTGATAGGTTCCATGTCCAGTAGACATGTGTGCGGAATGGGCAGCTATGTATGGGGCGTAATTTTTGTGTTGGGTACAGAGTGCCCTTTTTTTTTTTTTCAGGTGAGAGTGGTATGTCAGGTGAAGGTAGTCGGTACAGCTGGGGAGGTAGGTTGGGTAGGTTAACAGACAAGACAAACAAGACGCATACAGGGCAGTGTATGACACGTGTGGGGGTTACACAATTGACGGGGACGGAGGTTTGGATATCCAGAGCCCATGAGCCCACAGATGGCAACAGTGGAACTGATATCCCCACCCATAGGCAGTTGCCACTGTTCCTTCACTGCCCAGGACAGGGCTGTGCTGGGGGCTGTGTGGGCGGGGCAACGGGCATGCCGGTTAGTTGCCCCACCCGTGCCTCGAGCTGGCGTAGGGGCTCGAGGACAGAGTCCCGAATCTCCCTACGCACCACAGTCCGGACGCTACAGAGGGTGAGTGGTGGATCTCCTCCGGCCACACTTGCAGAGGGGGGCGAGCCCCATTACCTGCAGCGCTTCCACCCGCAGGTGGCACAGGGCCACCGGAGGAGGGTCCGGACTCGGCACTAGTGCCAGGTGCACTCGCCAGCTGAGGTGGGAGAGGTGGGTCTGCTGGAACCCGCCTTCCCTGTCGTTCTATGTTTTGCATTATGTCATGACAGTTTGGGTTAGTGACATTTAATACCATTCACAATTAGTTGTAACAGCATGCATTAGTATTCCCATTAACCAAACACCCAGATATTCACACCATTGAACAGCGTGCATAACACATGCATAATTTGAACAGTAATACACAGTCCAACAACATGCAGGGTTGATTGATGGCAACAGGCCATCAGGTGTGGATGTATGAACAGGGCAGATGCATCAACAGACATGCAAATATATATGACCCAACAGGACAGGCGTCCAGGGGTGGTAATTGTGATTGCACATACCATTTTCACGTGGAATGGGTTATAGGTGGTTAGAGGGTGGGGTAAATAAAGTAATATTAACACCTTGAATACAAATACATATGCTGTACATTTCTAATAGCTACAGTTATATACACACTACTGTTCTAACTACAGTGTCCTATATGTTAACTACTTAACCTTGCAGATGGAACTGTTACTGCAACATCAATCTACATTTTATTGCTGTTCATACACATTCATATCGAGCTTTGTTCAGATACATCATCCTGTTACCTGTGCTTGATATACTTGTGGACAAGTGTGGATGTTTGGTATATTTGACAATCATCCTATCTGCGTATTTCAGACTGGGAGAAACATATCCAGATGTTGGTGTACACATTCCACATGCAGCAACACTTTGAACAGATTTTGCTGTTTGGTTCTGAGTCTCACATGCATTTAATTCTGTCCTAACTGCAGTATGGTTTATTCAGGGGTTATAACTACTGTATTGCTGTATTCCTGACACTTTCTCACACTCTCTCACTTGCTTTCATGTTACTATTCAGACTGGTACTTCTAGGCTTTATTGACATGTTTTAACAACAGTTATTACAGTTCTTTCCAGCAGTCTCACTTCTGTCATGTTTCAGTATTTCCACAGGGATATATTTCACACATGTGATTTCATCCTCTTCTGCAGCTATACTTTACATGCTGCTGCAGGTTGTGTACTATTTTCTTACAGGCAGGGCAGTTTTACTCAAAAATATATGTTGGACAGTGTCATGTTTAGTTTACACTTACAGGCTGGGAACTGTTGTAATCAGGCAATACTTGCATACACTTTCACACTGTTACTTGCAGATTTAATTCCTTCCTGGCTACACTGCACTCTTTGCTGACTGTCATACATTTATAAATCTTTACAGTTACTAGTAGTGGATTACTGACCTGCCTGGTGGCGCAACCGCACCAGCCTATCGGCATAGGCTCTGCGGTTCGCAGAACGGACACCTGCAGCTGTAATATAAATGAAGTAATATTGGAATACACATCTCCATATTTCAGGTAGTTTAACTTTCTACATACATAATTAATTGTTACTTACTCAGTGGTGGGGCGTTGGGTGATTGCCGGGCCTCCTGGATCCAAAGGTTCAGTTGGTCCTGCTTGCATCTCTTCAGGTCCGCATGGTGGTGACGGACCTGCTCACCTGTCCTTGGAATTCCTGTGGCACTGGTGAGTTCATGAGCCAACTGGTCCCACGCCTCAGCCCTGTACGCTTCCCAGAGGACCTGGCCCTGCATGAGTTGGGCCTCATGGTTGTGGACTAGGAGCCAGGCCATGTACCTGGGCTCCTCAACACCCCACCTCTGCGCTCGGCGACTACCCTCACCTACACCTGACATTCTGCCTGCAGGTCTGTTCTACAATCGTTTATGCTGTGTATTCCGCCTATGGGGCTTATATAGTCCGTTTTCCCACATATCTGTGATTGGCCAGTTTGGAATTGTATCAACTTCAGTAAACCTGCATTGTCATGCTGTAGTTTGTATTCATTCCTATATATGAGCTAATATTGCATTTCTGGGTACTGCTGTCATGGCTTAGTGGTTCTGTACCTTGACTATGGTGTATAGTATCCTGGGTTCGAACCTGGCCACTGCTTTTATTTTTCATGACTGTCTAGACATGTTGAGGGGTGTGTCTGTATAAAGGCAGTTTTGATACGGCTTGCTCAACATTGCCCGTCGGTTAGCTTGTTTGCGCGGTGCGCAGCTCCGCATAAGCGGGTACGCTTTAAGCCTCATTTGGCTATCGGCACGCATATTCCGCTCAGCTCAGTTAGGAGCACATATATTTAGCATGGTAAACCACTGCTCAGCTACGGGCACTCAGTTTGCACCAGTTGGACCAATGCTTATCTACGGGCACATACACTCACTCTGTTCTACTGTAGCTCAGCTATGGGCACATCTGACAGTTTATATTCATTTCTTAGCTCACATTTATTCAATATAAATGGGATATTTCATTGCATTTTACATATATTCTGGTTTTATGTGTACATATGTGTCAGGGACTTGTTTCCTGCTTATTTTGCAAAAAAAAAAAATTTGTGTTGTGGGGGCTCGAACCATGAATGCCTGCTCTGCAGCCGGCATCTCTACCGCTACGCTATTGCTTCCTGGTTTATTTTGCATATTTAGTTCTTATATGCTTTCCCACTGACTGCTAACTGTAGCTGCGCTACGGGCACGCCAGCAAAGCGCACTCACGGTTAAACATCTTTACAATTTAAAAAAAATATGACATGTTCATTTATATTTCTTTTATATGTTTATGGTCTGTAGGGGCATGTGTTGTGTTGTGTTTATTCACATTTCCGTGGACTCTGTTGTGGGTGTCTACTTTGGGCACTTTTAGACTTCTGGGGGCGTGTCCGCTTGCAGGGCTCAGCCTATGGACACGCCCCCTACTGTCTTACATGGACCGTGTTAGACTTAGGTGTGATTCAGCATGCTCTCATGAATATGCAGAGCATGCTGACATCACTCCGTTTAACTGCAGCCTCCGTGTAAGAGTTATAACTCTTACACGGAGGCTTCGTGAATCCTGGGGTATGTTTTTCAGTCTTGTACACAGAATGCATATTAGGCTCATGTATTTTTTTTTTTTAATTTTTGCTAATAAATCAGTTATATTCAGAGATTCACAGCATAATACATGTGTATTCATTCATATTTGTCCACACAAATGACACCTAATTCATCATTCAAATTACTTAAGCAACTACTATCCATAAATCTGGTGGCGCAGGGGATCACATTGCTTATTGTGCCATTTTTCAATGATTGCTTTTCTTTTATCTGTGAGTTTTTGGACTAATGCCTTCTAGAACATCCAGAATATCTGCGGAAGTCAATACTAATATGTTGTGTCTGACTCACAATGAAAACACAAAACATATCAGTGAATAAAGACGCAACCCAGCATAGACTGGTTTCAAATATGCTTCGCTTGTTTGTCAGCCATAATACAATGCATGCTCATGGATGCATGAACACATGAAGGTTTGCAAAGTAGTGTTCAGGAATAACATTATTAATTCTCAGTACAAAAATATGCATGGCTTGCAAATGATTCTATCTGTTTCTCTTTGCATGCTCATTTGCATGCTAAGTTTTTCTCTTGCCCAAACATAATTTCCTGCATTCACCTCATTACTAAAGTCATTCCTGTCAAGATAAAGTGGTTGGTTCTATTATATGCAGAGATAAAGCCCTAACTTTGACACACCTGGCCCAGTATCACCTACAGGCACAGATGCTAGAGTAGCCCCTGCAGGATAGGGCTGAATTGCTAATGCCAGAGTTCCCATCCTGGACTGAGGGAGGTGGCCAAATCCAATGAAAGCCAGAAACTACTATAGGGTGAGGAGCAAAGCATGCAGTTTATGTCAGGGAGGAGCACTTGGGTTAGCCAAGCCACATCTGTGTGTTAGTCTTCGTAGTTATTGGGCCACGTACAGGAGTGCCCATACTCACAGGAGAAGGCACAGCAAGCCCTCATGTCTGCAAGCATACATGCATGCCAGCCAACAGTGATGTTTTTAGGGCACACAAAACATTTCTGGCTGCCAAGATGACAGCTAAGTTGTGACCAGTTTCAGTTTCATTTGAGTTTACTTTATTGTATCATTGTTTTGTTTTTACAATCATTAATTGTTTACGCAACATTATAGTGACACATATAAACAGCTACAAATATATACAGAATTAAGCACAGATTCTTAAATAAAAATGAAAAAATGCAATAAATAAAATCAATTTGTTCCCAATTTCTGTATCACAAAATGTATCTTTGCCATATTCCTAATTGTGCATTTCTTCTTTGTGTTGAAGACTAAGGTTATAAGCTGTGTAAATTACTGTGGAATATTTTTACATAAGTGGATTAAAATTAACCAAACAATGATTCCCTTTTTCAGCTATAAAATGGCCATTCAGTGAACACACACACTGAATCTTCTCGCTTGTCTTGATTACTCTGGTAGCATGTGATGTAACTTTCGTGCTGCTAACAGGAAGCAAACTAATGATTGCTTCATAGGCTAGATGCTTGGCAGATAATTGGGCCAGAAAAACACACGGGGAAAAAAGAAAAGAAAAGAAAAAAGAAATAAACATAAACTGAATTTGCTTGTATATAAGTTAGGCTCAGACTGAAACACAATATCCATATGAAAATGTTACTATAGCACTCCCTAATACACTAAAGTTTGTCTTTGCTACTTAGTTTTTTTTTTTACTTTGTGTAACTCTTTATGTGTATATGTATCTATCTATCTATCTATCTATCTATATATAGAGATAGACACACACACACACACACACACACACACACACACACACATATATATATATATATATATATATATATATATATACATATATATATATATATATATATATATATATATATATATATATATATATATGCATACATATATATGCATACACATATATATGCATATATATATATATATATATATATATATATATATATATATATATATATATATATATATATAGATAGATAGATAGCTATTCGGATATCTATACATATATAGACATTCCTAAGCAAACTCAACAGTATAATCCCTCCAATATGCCCTGAGTCTGCCATAAATAAAGTCTCCTTCCTGTCGGATGAGCTGGGAATAGCTTCAGAAGGAGATTCCCAGGGAGCACCCTTACAAGGTACGTAACTCACTTCAATTACATCCTCTCATATAAATAAGTAATGGTTGCATTTCAAGAGCTTCTCAAACTGCTAGGTTCGTCTTTCTGTCAAGGAAAAGGAACACCATCTCCTTAAAAGAAAAGTAATTTCTTTTGCTTGACACCACAAATTTATCCTTTCAGTCTCTCTTCAAAGATCTTGCCTATAATTGATGCCAGAGAATCTTCTTGGGCTAGACTTATATAGGCTCCAGGGCCGTTAGCCTAGTACACGCCTATGAACCTATAATTGAGAATTGGGACATTGACAGGGGAACTGAGAGCTTTTCCTGACTTTTTTCTCACTTCACCATTACACTCCAGTTAAGTGAATCTGGTAATGTTGCACCCATCAGTTCCTCTGTCTCTCAGTCCTCTATACATTCACTTTGAAGAGAACCACAACATATTTAAAACTCCTCCTCCTCTGGTGTCAGTTTCTACTCTCTTGGTGACAGCCATTACCTCTGGCTTGAAGGTACTTCATAGTGAGCAGTGTGCTACCAGTGGCCCCAGTCTCTTGAGACTAAAAGGTCACCATCATTTACATACAAAAATGCAAACCTCATATCCTCACGAATGTCCTTGACTATGTCTTGACATCTTTCATATAAAAATCAAACAGGATGATAGGCAAACACGAGTTTGGTGGAGTCTTATCTGAACTTGTCAACTTTAGTAATATTACAGACAACTTTCATTTGTCAATACATTCAAGGAAATGTCCAGTATTTGACAAATGTAACCTGGTTAAACATTCAGCTGAATGAAATAAGATGATTGAGCTTCAACCAAATGAATAAAGTATCTGAAAGCAATTTGGAAGAGGCACAAGTCCTCCTGTATTAGCCAAGTGGCAAGTTTATTGCCTACTCCTTTATATGTGCACAACACTGAAAGAAAAGGGGAAAATGTCCAGAACACTGAATCACTATTGTCACACAAATAGAACCCATGACAGCAATGATCCCTTAACGGGAACAGTGATCAAGAATATGAAATCATGCAATTATGGCAGCTATACTGCTCTTCAGTGTTCAACTCCCTGAGTATTCGAATCTCTGAGCATAACTCATGGAAGATAAACTCCCTGATCTCTGTGTTCCATAGGAAAAATTTTGTTATGGGAGGTTTTCAGTATCCAAAAACAGGCTGCCAAAATAATTCTTTCTCTGCAGAACATTGTTTTTTTTCCCTATCACCTCCCCTCTCAAATGATTTCACTTTTTCCAACACACAAAAAATGTAAATTGATTAAAATTAGAACAACTAGCAGTATTCTTAGATAGGGCATTATTTATATCCAATTTACTGATACCATAGGTGTGCTGATGCATCCATGTCCTCAATTTGTTCTCCGTTTCTGCCCAGACAAAAAGAGGGGCATGAAGAACATGATGCAAAATATATCTCCTCAATTGTATTAAATTGTGGTCACTTTTTGCATAAAATCTACCTTCTCCTATGACAAATTTCCCAGCATTAATAAATTCACATTGTTTACATGCACTGCAGCAACCCATGCCAGAAGTGCTGTTGAAATTAAATTGTTTCTCTTCAAATATTGTTTGGTATTATTACCAGTTTCTTTTTAGACATATGAAGTTATCCATTCTTTTTTAAATGATGCTTAAATAATGTCCTGGTTAGGCACATTACTAGTTGTTCTAATTTTAATAAAGTTATATTTTTTGTTGGAAAAAGTGAAATCTTTTTAGAGGGGAGGTATGAATGATTATAGTGCTGTCACCACTGTCTTTTAAACAATAAATGTAATAAATTAAATAACATTCTATTGGTGGTTTCTAATACAGTGATTGACATTTCATTATTTAAGCAATGTGATTGGAGAGATGGGATTTTGTTCTGCTGAAGTCTGAACATCTTTTGATGAAAGCACTTAACTAATTAAAAATATTTCCGCTTTATTGCATGACTGTCTGATTTTTAGTTGATGTGTAGTTGGTTGTAATGGCTGTAGCTTTATTAATTAATTAATTAATGTATTTATTTTGGTGTTACATTAAAAGATAGAGACACTGGCAGTGAATACCATTCAGCAGCAGCTCTGGGTCCACATTGTGTTGCAGCATCTCTCTCAAGATATTTAGATTTAGATGCACAGTTAAATGCTTTCTCCACGTCCACAAAACACATGCTGACAGTACTGACAAACTCCAACACCCCTCCAGTAGCTTTGCTAGGGCAGTGAGTTGATCCACTACTCCATGACCATGATGGAATCTGCATTGTGCCTCTGGAACCCTAGCTCATCTATATGATGAAGTCTCCTTTCCAGTACCCTGTCCAATGCTTTCACCTGCAGGCTAAGGAGTGTAATACCTTTACACTCCAACATGGGATAGGAAAAAATGTCACCCCAGGATCATCTGTCTGAAGAATCTGAGATAGTGAAAGGGGTTAAGCAAAGATGTATCAGTATAATCCAAGAAAGAATGTTCCCCAGTAGGCAAACAGTCCTTGTTGTAAAATGTAGGCAAAACAGCAGAAAACAGCAATGGTAAAATGAAGCACGACTTGTTTCACCATTCAGTAAAATAAAATCACATTTATTTTCAAGTAGGTAAGCACTTTCACCACAAAATGCGGCTTCATTAGACCATTTACAAGTAGTCTGATGAAGCCACATTTTGTGGTGAAAGCGCTTACCTACTTGAAAATAAATGTGATTTTATTTTACTGAATGGTGATACAAGTCGTGCTTCAGTTTATTGTTGCTGTTTTCTGCTGTTTTGCCTACAAAGATGTATCATTACCTTTGGGCTTTTTTATTTATGTTACTGGTATTTTTGATTTAATGAAATCCATCAGGAGTGTTATTTCTAGAGAAAAAAGTAAGACTATTATGTTGATCACCTAGTGATTCTAACTACAAGTTATGGAGCTCCTAATTCACAACTGGTCAACTTGTAAGCCTTTCTGCAGCAAAAGGACTTGATAATAAATATAAGAGAAACCAAGATCATTACTTATAAACTGAATGACAAAAATAATCAACTTGAAAGGGCAGGACATAGAACCTGTAGATTCGTTTTGTATTTTGGTGTAACAGTCTGTAAGAATAGGTCATGGAGGAACCATAATGACTATATTAAATTTAAGGCTAACAAGACAGCTTTTGCTCTTTTGTGTGTGGATGCTAAGCAAGGAGGCATAACAACTGCACTCTTGATACAGGAACTGAAAGTTAAAATGTATCCCTAATAACATAGTGCAGAGATATAGGCCACTAGTGGTAGTAAGAAGATGTAGACTTCAGTTTATGGAGTCTTGAGAAACCACTAGTGGCAGTAAGAAGACATAGACTTTAGTTTATGGAGTCTTGAGAAACCACTAGTGGCAGTAATAAGATATAGACTTCAGTTTATGGAGTCTTGAGAAACCACTAGTGGCAGTAAGATGTAGACTTCAAGTTATGGAGTCTTGAGAAACCACTAGTGGTAGTAAGAAGACGTAGACTTCAGTTTATGGAGTCTTGAGAAACCACTAGTGGCAGTAAGAAGATATAGACTTTAGTTTATGGAGTCTTGAGATACCACTAGTGGCAGTAAGAAGATGTAGACTTCAGTTTATGGAGTCTTGAGAAAGGTGCTGAGATTATCAGCCATACTGTGGTGGTGGTACTGCGGTAGCGTTGTCGCCTCACAGTAAGACGTTGTCCAGTTTGATTCTCAGCAAGAGCGTCTTCTGTGTAGAAACATGCATGAATGGGCGTACCTTCGTGGAAGGTTGTGCATCAGGGCTGGCAACTCGGTACATAAAAATCTACTGCCAATCATTAGTGGACCGGAGTTCTGCTGTGGCAACCCCTAACCGGGAAAAGCCGAAAGACACAACAACAACAACAACAACAACAACCACACAGAGAAAGGTGGTGTAGCCCAAGAGATAATTTTAATTGATTCACAGACTTAGAAATGTGGATAAAAATTAGTGTAAACAAACAATCAAGAAGTTGTTTAGATGTGTGGGATGAGAAAATCATTTTGCTGAAGGAAAGAATAAGACATGTTTCTTAGAAAAGTGGAGGAAGCGCTTTATTTGTATGGTTATATTCATCTAAAATCTTACATAGAGAAAAGGTACTAACCTGAATAATATTTCAGGCATGAAAAGAGTAAGATCACATTGGTTCATTAGTGTTGTGCATAACATTTTTCTAGCATTTACTCTATATTTTATGAACAGCCTTTATTTCGAGAAAACAACATAACATACGTTTACTATATGTCTTCAAAGAAATTGTATTCAGTTTACATGTGGTATATATTCAAGTCACAATGGACACTCTTGATTATCCAGACTGTTAACTAGCTCCAGAGGTGATTATTGCATTTGTTGCTTGTGGAAAACCAAAAAGTTACCTCATGTTTAATTGGAAGATCACAGATATAGATATAGATATAGATATAGGAAATTTAATGAATCCTACATGTTTTTTCCCCATGTAGGCATTGTGCCATGCTGCGTACATGGGCGTGAATGGTTTTAGATTCAGTAAGTGCTGCTGAGTGGTCCGCATGCATATGCCAATGTGGAAAGTTCCATGGCATGCAAATCTCTTCATAAGCTGGTGAATTTCATGAAAATGAGGCAGGTAAAGTGGTCCAGCAAGCAGATTTGCATCTATCCAGACCCCATGTCAGTGTCTGTAGTGTACATGGAAAAAATATGTGTACAGGAGTGTAGACAGACAAAAGGGGTTGTAAAAATGTAGATATATGGAAACAAATATCATACCTCATACACATATGACTGAAACTATCATCCTGTATGTCGAAAAAATTAAAGGAAATAAATTATTTTTTTAATAATCTGGGCATGTTTGGGTGGTGTGCCACAGTGTGCAAACATGCTTTATACAGAAGTAAAAATGTTAAGATAATAATATTTGACAGAAATACATTACAGGACCTTGCAAGTCCCTACAATGGTGCATTGGTGCAGTTGATAAAGTGGCAAGGCTATGAAGCATGTAATTTCCAGGCTATGAGCACTGATACTTATGCAAATGAGGTAGAGTTTCCTGAAAAGCAGAAAGGAGTAACTGTATACGCACATCCCATTTGGGTAGGCTTAGACCCATGTTACTGTTTTTACAGGATGTAGCTGACATCAGGGGTGTGTGTCCACTGACTTCTAAGCACAGATCAGCTTAGCTGCACCTGTTTGTGTGGCAGTCTGCTTGGCTGAGTATGTCCTTTCAGGGGTGTGTGTTCACTAACTTCTAAGCTCTGTTTACCTTCAGTGCACTTGTTTGTGCAGTGCGCTGTCATGCTGACTGTTTCCAAAAACAAAAATGTATTAAATTACCTTTGACTTTTGTTTAAGCTAAAATAGGGCCATTAAATGATGTTACTTATATTGCAGATTGGTAGAATGCATCATAGTTGTCCAATCACACATTCTGCACCTACAGCAGAGCTCTATAAACTATGCATACACCTGCATTCTGATTTTTCTCCCAATACTCTGGACCACTGAAGTAGAAACTTGGGGATTTTAACTGACATAATGCTAGGGGCTGCTGCAGGTCTACTACGTCTGTGTGTGCTACATGCTGAAGTCAATGCTGCTGGTGCTGCTGACAACAGGCCTAGACAGAGAAGGAGAAGAGTGTTCAGGCTGAGGGTAACCTTCCAGGAGCTACATGAGCTGGAGATTGTAGAGCACTACAAGGCAGACAGGGACATACAACAAGAACTCACCGAGCTCCATCGCACTCAATGCAGACCCAGAGCCAACAGATTGGAACCCATCCCAATGGAAACAAAGGTATATGTAGCTGTTAGGATACTGCAGAGCTACAGAAGGGACAGGTACTTTTCAAAGACTAGCTGGGGACATGATGGAGGTCTCACAGGCATCAGCATCTAGGGTACTGCACCAGTCCCTGGATGCCATGCTAGCACATGCCAGTGAGCACATTTCTTTCCCCCTCACCGCTGAGTTGAGGGTCAGCAATATGCAACATTTTTAATACATAGCACACTACCCTGAAGTACTGGGTGGCATAGACTGCACTCATGTACATATCAAGGCACCACCCCACGAAGAGAGTAGAATCTACATCAACCACAATGGGGTACCACTCTGTCAACTGCCACATCTTGTGCAATGCCCAAAGGATTATCATGAATTTGTTTGCTGGCAGCCCTGGCAGTTACCACATCTCCCATATCTGGCATGCATCACAGCTGTACTAGATGTTTGCTAGGGGGACACCAACACAGCCATTTACTGATGGATGCTGGCTATGCACTGGAATCATGGATGATGACACCCATCAGAAATGCACATACACTCACGGAAGAAAGCCATAATGAGGCACACACACAAACTAAGGACATCATAGCACATGTGTTTTGGCTTCTGAAGTTATGGTTCCAGTGCCTTGATATATGTGGTGGAGCACTGCAGTACTCTCCAGCCACATGTGCACATATGTTCACAGCATGTGCTATGCTACACAATATGATAATGCAGAAACAGCTGCAGCAGGATCCACACAGGGAAGGAATACACAGCCCCCCACCAGTGCCGAGGTCACCACAGCCACACTCACAGGAGGACTCAGAGGAGGAACCCCCCTGATGATGTCCCTGTAGGCAGATGTAGGCATGCCCGGTATGCCTTGGCTTTGGCTAAGAGACAACACATAGCACATTCACTGATAACCTAGGGACCTAGGGACTCACACCTTACTCCTACTCACATACATATACTAAATGTGATGACAGGAAACCCATACAACCTGTACCTATTCATGTATTGGCTGTGAACTGCTTCCATCTGTCATCTGCTGCATTCGCAAAGTAAGTCTCTAACCTACACACTACTTGTAAGGATTACTATAATATGGTATTGTATGTATGGATCTGCTGCATGTATGCAAGGAAATATAGTGGGCTATTTGGACAGAAGTAATATCCACATGGGACTAGAGATACCCAGTCCACTAGTATGTGTTCCTTGATATTCACTAGGCCTTATGGTTGGAATATTCACTACATCAGTCAAGGGAGATGTTAAACCGTGGGGTCACATATTTGGACCACTGTCCATCACAGCAGAACATGTGGTGTTGTTCCCCCACACCCAACACAGCAGTTTGCACATATAACTACTTTAGCATTAAGTCATCAATGTTATATCAGTAGGCCAGGCAATCTCAGGGCTGTAACATAGAAATTGATCACACATTGTATGTCTCATGGAATGCAGGAATAACAGCTTACACGTTCATGCTGGTGAATGTGTAATGAATGACTCCTCTGTTCCTGGCAGCTTGGTGTGGCTCAGTGGACTAGGGAAGATAGCATGGGTGATGGTGTTTATGGTTCAAATCAGGAAGCATCCACATCTGTGTGTGGTGTAACATTATGAACCTCTGCAACATATTAATTACATCAGACAGCTGGAGAATGCCATGGACATTTTGAGTGAAGTGCAGAGCTACAGAAGGGACAGATATCCATGTCTGTAATGAACAAACTTACGGACTAGAGTACAGGTAGGTGTGGGCTGGAGTCAGTTTATAAGCACGGACAGTCCCACTAAGCATGCCCATACACTTAGTTAAAATGAGCGCAATTCTGTTGACCCATCATCAAAATGACCTGTTATCTGTAGATATGTATATGCATACATACATACATACATGTATACATATCCATCTGTCACTGTCTCCCACATACATAGCATATCTAGCTCTATATTTTCAAATATATATGTGTATATATATATATATATATATATATATATATATATATATATATATAGAACAATATATATCTTGAGAGGTATGTGTATATATATATATATATATATATATATATATATATATATATATATATATATATATATATATATATATAAACATGCATCTCAGTCTCTCCCCATATATCTACATTACATATCATATACACACAGCTACATTTATATATACATCCCTGTTATATATATATATATATATATATATATATATATATATATATATATATATATATATATGTGTGTGTATATATATATATATACATATATATATATATATATATATATATATATATATAAATAGGTGTGTGTGTATGTCTGTATTGTCCTGCATACCCTACTGCTGGTGAGTAAAGCTGCTCTATCACACCTCTATAATGCTCCTCAAAGGATCTAAAGTAAGGGCCAGCAGTACATAATGTACTTACCTGCAGACTTCTGTGCCTGCTGGATGTCACCACATAGACAGTAACAGGTGAGCAGGTGGTGTAATATATAATGCTGTGTACACATGCATGGACAGGGTACACTGTTCCTGCCCACAGGCTTTCCCATCCAAGTGCAAACAGACACATATGGACATACTGGTAACTGTAGACACATAGCTAGGATACTAACAGTTATATGACTGCTAGGATACTAGATGCAGATAACAGTACAAAGCAATATCACCCTTCAGGCCACATATGCTGTTCAACACAAGCCTAGTTTGTGTAATCCACAAGCAGTTTGCCTGCAATCACATACAAAGCAGACATCAGCCATGGTGTGTGTGATACATACTGTGATCTATAGTGTGTGAGGCTGAATAGGTAGGGGTTCTAATCTCACTCCAGGCCACTTGGTGTGTGTGTGTGTGTGTGTGTGTGTGTGTGTGTGTGTGTGTGTGTGTGTGTGTGTGTGTGTGTGTGTGTGTGTGTGTGTGTGTGTGTGTGTGTGTATGTGTGTGTATACTCCTTCAAAACAACTGAGAATCCCTCAGTGGCTATCAAACTGCAATATTTATGCACTTTCTGGTACTGTAAGTTGCTGCTGGATTCCAAACTGCCTTCTTCTACAAGGCCTGATGATGTCATCTACCTGAAGACTACCAGCTGCCATTGTAGTATCAGACTTAAGCCATGGCATGTACGATAAGTACTGTGATCTATAGTGTGTAAGACTAGATAGGCAGGGGTTCTAATCTCACTCCAGGCCACTTGGTGTGCATATGTGTGTGTGTGTGTGTGTGTGTGTGTGTGTGTGTGTGTGTGTGTGTGTGTGTGTGTGTGTGTATGTCCCTATGGCAAATATATAATCACCTCAGTAACTTAGAAAGAGGTAGGGTTTTGCAGTACTTTATTTATAGCAGGTGATGTGACCATCCAAATGCCTGACCACAACTAGGCCTGCTCATGTCATCAAGCATGATATGTTCTAAACCAATCTTACTATTAGACATGAGGTGTGTTGCATGCGTCACATACTGTGATCTGTAGTGTGCATCATTACATAGGTAAGTGTTCTGTTCTACATATAGCCAACTTGCACTATGTATGTGCCGTGCTGTGTCCTGTAAGCAGTAATTAGAAGCAGTGCTATCCTCAGTGTAGCCATGTTTGCATGTGTGACTGTTAGAGAACTTTACATCATAGGTTCATAGGTTCATAGGTTGGTACTAGGTTGTCGGCCCTAGGGTCTATACAAGCCTAACCATAACAATTCAATGGATATTTCTTCCCACAATATTTACTTCCCTGGAACCCTGTCTAGCAGGGCGACTGACATGATCCCCGGGGGGAATTTCCTATTTCCCATCCATACGTCAAGGTTCCTTTTGAAGAGGCCCAAAGAGGTGCTCTGCTTGACATGTATGGGCAGTTTATTCCAGAGTCTGGGGAGTCTCTGGGTCAGGAACCTATCCCTCCAGCATATTTTGCTCATTGTGATGACAAGGTTTAGATCCCTGGAGCATGTGGCTCTGAGGGATTGGGATTTCTTTAAGTGTAGCATGTCCAACAGCTCTGGGTTTGACATGGCCTTGTATGTTAAGCAGAGATCACCTCTAAGTAGATGATATGTGACAGAGTATAGCTGGAGTTTTTTTAGATGGTCAGCATAGGGCATCTGCTTTACGCCTGTGATTCTTTTAGTGAGGTATTTCTGCAGCCTTTCCAGTTGTTGCAGATGTCTTGAGAGGTACATACCAAATGGGGCATTGTATTCTATAATGGGTCTAATGAGGGATGAGTACAGTGGGACAATGACCTCCTTTTTTCTGGATGAAAAGCCCTTAGTGATGAGGTGTGCTACATAGAAGGATTTCCTGACTGTTGTGGCGATGTGGTTATCGAAGGTGAGACCACTGTCCACCTGTGTCCCTACGTCTCTTATCACACATTCGGTGTTTAGTGCACTGCCACCTATGTAGTAATTCACGGGTACATGTTTTTTCCCAAAGGGGATAACTATACATTTCTTGAGATTGAGCTTGAACCCATGGCTCTGGCAGCAAGCATCTGTTTCTGTAAGGCCTTTTTGTAGAATATCCACATCATTTCGGGATTCAATAATGGCTCCCAGTTTGCAGTCATCTATGAACTTTGTTAGCCAGAGTTCCTTAGTGAAGGCCTGTACTTCTGAGAAGTAAATGCCAAACAAGATCGGTCCCAGGACTGAACATTGAGGTACTTCACTTGTCACTTGTCTGGAGCTGGATTTGGAGTCAGCTACTTTTACAGTGTGGATTCTGTCAGTAAGCCAGTTGGCAAGCCATCGAGTGGTATACAGATTAATGCCCAGCTTAGTAAGTTTAGCTATGATTCCAGAGTGGAGGATGATGCTGAAGGCCTTGGCAATGTCCAGATAGGCTGTGTGTACCGCCTTACCCTTGTCTACAGCTCTGGAGACTGATTCAAAGAAGTCAATGAGGTTCAGGAGACAAGATCGGCCTTTCACGAAGCCAAACTGGGTGGGGTCCCATGTTTGAAGGTTGCCAGTGTCTTTGTTTATAAGTTCCATGATAATACGTTCCATGGCCTTGCAGATTACGTTCCATGGCCTTGCAGATTAGGCTCGTCAGACTAATGGGGCAGTAGTTCCCAGGATCCAAGGTGGATCCCCCTTTGTGGAGTGGGATAACTGTAGCTGTGCACCACTCAGAGGGCACAAAGCCTGAGGTGAGGCTATGATTAAACATGACACTTAGGTGAGATGCCAGTTCATTTTGTAATTTGTGTAGTACACAGCCCGGGATGTCACCTGGTCCCATGGATGCCGTATACTTAGCTTTGGAGAGTGCGTTTTTTACCTGTGAGGCCATTATTACCAGAATTTGGCAATCTTTCAGTATTAAGATGGACCCCTGAGAGGGGAGTGAAATTAGCACTGAATCGATCTGCCAGGATATTTACAATATCCTTCGGATCAGTATATTTAATGCCATTCTGTTGTAGCTCAGAGCAGATCTGAGCATTGCCATTTAGATTATTGACATAGCTATAGAATGCCTTGTGGTTGTCTTTGGAATCTTTGGCAATTTTATTTTTGTAACTAGCTTACGAAGATTTTATGAGGGATCTCAGCTTCTTACTGAGGCTGGTAAGGGAGTTTTTTGCATCCTGGGATTTTCCTCTTTTCTGCAACAGTTTCTTCCTTTTGTTGTAAAGTTTGTTTATGGCAGGGGATCACCAGATTGGCTTCCTTTTTTTGGAGGAGAGCATCTTGGTTCTATTTGGGATGGAACGATTCATGCATGAGTGGATGTGCTCATACAGTGCCTTAGTGTAGGATTCAGTAGTTGAACTTTCAGTTCCCGTCTGCATGGATGTCATGAAGTTTGTCACTTCTGACTTGAGTAGCATGAAGTTGGCTTTGGAGAAGTTTTTTATGGAGGTTTCCTTACTGGGGGGTGGGAAAGGGATGTGGATGTCAAGGGTGATTAACTTATGGTCAGACCTGACCAATGAGGGGGTGACCATAGGTGTGGAGCATCGATTTCCTATGTTAGTAACGACCAAGTCTAGGATATTGGAGCCCCTGGTGGCACTATGGATTAGTTGATTCAGGGCATTGGAATTTATGAATTCCAGCAAAACTGTTTGGCAAAGGTGTTGGTACATGAGTAGTTTTCCCAGTTAATGGCAGGGTAGTTGAAATCACCAAGTATTAGTTTGTTTGGTTTTATCTTAATATTTTCCAGTATGTTTAGAAAGGTGTAGTGAGAATCTTAAGGAACCATAGCACGTTTGAACTTAACTAGCATAATGGCCATACAGCCTTCACAATCCTAGACAATTTTATACCCCCATTTACATGATCAGCACATATTGCCCCAGTCCAAGAGGGACACAGGCAGAAGCCCTGTGCTGAAATGATGGTCAGCCAGCCAATCATACAGATGGCATGTGCTGATGTGCACTTAGGTGCTCTGTGTGCCATCAGGCAGGGTTCTGTTTCAAAGGTGTGTTAAAGTCTGCTAGACAAATCTCTCCCACCAGCATGTATTACTAACATCAGATACGAGGGTGATGTCCTTAGAGTGATTAATCCATATACTATGCCACCTATGGATATCCAGCATTTACAATCAAGCAGGGTCACACGTTGCCCCATATGCAAGGCAGAGATGATGTAGGAGTACTCTATATGCCACACTCTGCAATGACACTCATGTCAGACGATCCCCATTGAACACATACTGAAGATGTGAAGTTCTCTTGTGAGGGACCATAGAGTTGTGTGCAATTGCCATTACTGCTTGGAAAACTACATTATCAAATGGCCATTACACTCAGATATTGGCATGTTAAGGGAAGAGTACATGGGGGTTATGAGTTTGTCACTTATGGATGACTGTGTCCTCAGCTATGACATATGATTCCTGCCATACCACTGTGGAGACATGGTGATCTCAGGCACATTAGGTTTAAACCTGTGTGGCCAGGTCTGTGTGCCCAGTTCTTTCACCCCTATGTACATCACATGCTGTGACTGAAGGGCTTTGTACCAGGTACATAGGTCTTACTGATGGAAATTATACTACATATATATTTGCATGGAGTTTATGGAATCAGTATGTCAACAGGCATTTGTTCATGAATACCCTCTTGCAGGATATTGACATAATGCACAGACTCTATGAGTGCTCACAATTTGCAGGCATCAGCCAACATTGTTAGCCAGAGACATTCAGTAGTCACTTGTATTGTGGTTAAGTGGATTTCAAACAGTAGAGGACCCAGGACTGAGCCCTGTTGAACACTGCTGCTTACAGATCAACTATTGGAGGCAGATGTCCCTATGATGAGTATGTGTGCAATCAATTGGCCACTTAGTGACCCCTACGATGAAAGTACAGTGGATGGCTAAGTGGGTGCTTTGTAAATTATGCCTGAGTGGGAGATATAATCAGACATCTTGGCTCAGTCCAGGGAGTTGTATGCCCTGATGTCCTCTCACCCAGGTCCTTGGTGACTGCCTTGGAAATGTCTACCACATGTAACAGTCATGATTCCCCTTTCGCACATCTAAACTGTGTACAGTCAACTATGTGTAGAACACATATATGCGTGCTGATCAGGTCCATGATGATTGCCCCTATGGGCATACAGATATGGATCCTTAGACAAAGAGGTCTATAGTTATGTTGGTCAGTGGATGCACCACCTCCATGCAAGGGTATAAAGGTTGCAATTGTCCACTCAGCTGGGATGCAGCCATTGGTTTCAGTATGACTGCAAGGCTTTCCCAATGGTGTTAGTAATCCTTGTCAGATCCCATGAAGGATGCGGCCTCGGATGTCAGCATGTCCAGTAGATGCTGTGTATCTTCCACTGAGAGGCCAGTTATGACCTGCTCTGTAAATATGGACCTTATGGGACAGGTTGTAGGAATGTTGTGTGTCACATGTGATGGGAATAGGGGAGTGAAGTTGAAGTAGAAAGTGTGGGATTATAAGTTAGCTATGAGTACTGACCCACTATATGTGGTATCATTATATATGAGTTCACTGACAATCTGGGCTTTTCTTTTGAGGTTACACATGTAACTACACTGTGTGTTGTGGTTCTGCTTTGTGTGGGTGGTTAATTTTGTCACTTACCATGTCTGCAGAACATCATAACAATACTATGTGCTTCTTTTAGCTGAGGAAGTTGTGCCTCCATATTAGGGGGAGGCACCCTAATCCCAACTGCCACACAGCAATGTCCACCTCTTATTGTCCAGCCTACTAATGTCAGTTGTCCACCAGTCAAATCTGCTGTGCCATGAGGAGCCTGTGTCCCTCCTGTCACATACAGCCAAGTTCATGGAATTGTAATGCTGCTGGCATAATGCATGAGTGTAGAGCTCTGCATACTTGCCTGTCCCATCTGAGGGGGAAGGTGCACTCAAGTTATGTCAACCATCCTACAGGAGGTAATAAATGGCTTTGTTGAAATATATGTCTGTATTGTCTGCAAGGGAGGGTTAGTGCTGGTATTTCTAATGAGACTAATCTGTGGCCAGATCACACCAGGGAGGACCTCACATTGGGGGTGCTGCAGTGGTCACGTATAATGGTAAACACGTGATGCAATACATTGGTTCCCCATGTGGGAATGTCATGGCACTGCTCCAGGGCATTGTAGTTAAGGACCTGGACTAACCTTTGGGCAAGTGAGCTGCACCACGACTAAGCAACACAGTTGGTGGTCAGTTAATGTCACCCCAAATCATGGTGCAATGATATACCTTGACACACACACATACATACAAATATGCATAATGGGTGTCTGGATTCATGCAGCTGCTCTTCTAGCCAGCTATTGCTTGATTATGTGCCTGTCCAGTACTGAATGGCACCTGCAGTGTCTCTGGGAAATCACAATGCTTCACAAAATTTGGATGTCTATCTATCCTTAATGAGTATGTATACACCACCTGCATTACCTAAAACACTGTCATTTTGAGGTCTGAAGATATGGATGGATATGTAATCTGGTATGGCTGTGGTACTGTCCACAGCCATGAACCAAATGTCCTGGATTGCACACATGTTTGCATAGTACAGGGTGGGGAATACCTTCCACAGAGTGGGGTTCAGTGTTGCCATACCCAGCATGTAGCACCATAACCATGATATTGTATAAAGATGGTGTTCTCATTGCTAACATTACCCTCAACAGTGCATCTAAGATGCATTGTGGGAGTGTCAGCAGCCTTGGCTGGTAAACCAAATCCCAGGGGTGAGAGATAAAGACAATCACTGGTGAAGCATTGATGTCTGTTGAGCAAGGCAACCCAGGCAGACATGTAGTAGATCCCCTTACCATGACACCACATGCTAAGGCAATTATTGACTTCCATCAATGTCCATGTGTATGGAGCCATCATCCTAGGTAAGGGTCAACTGCAGCTGAAATCTATGCACATACCCATGAGAGACACAGACTGGCTAAGCTTAGTCATGTGTCTGCATACAGGCCAGTGATGTATGTCATACACACCTGCAGGAGCTATGATGTCAACATTATGTTAACTGATATTCCGTGATTTGCGGCAATGTGTAGTAAGGCCTACTGTGTCAACCCACAGACAGCTATCTGTGATTTTTCCCATATGTAACCACTTCACACAGACATCAATGTGTCTCACAATGTAATCACCTATGATTAAGAGGTGTGAGGTTGTATTTGCCTTGGGTGTTTGACCAGTGAGAGAGTGGTGCATTCAATATTATGTGTACTGTGCACTCCAGCGGCAGGATTTTCTGAGGTGTCTGTTGTCAGGCAACATGCAGGTGTGTGTGTGATGTGGGTGTAGGTGGTGCAGGATGTGAGCTGTGCATGTTGGCAGAATACTCATTGCCATATGTAATGACTGCTGTTAGAGACACCATGGCAGCAAGGTTTGAATGCAGTCACGTCTGTCACACATTGTGTTTGTGTGTCATAAGAGTAGAGGGGTGGGGACACTCCCAGCATCTCAGCAGCAGGTCCTGCAAAGTTAGGGTCATGTTGCCACACACTTGAGGTGGACAGCCTGATATACACTGTTTATAAGCACACTTTGCAGTGAAGATGTAGATGGCTGTGCATACATAGAGAACTTATTCAACTCTGCTGACATTACGTTGGCCTTGCAAGCATACAATACCTATCAAGCAACCAGACAACACACTGGTTGTTGTGTGACATGATGAGGGAACACAAACATATGCTTTGGGAATATAACTGTACAGTATGACATGCCTAGGACATGTGACAGGTGGACATACATTGGCCAAAGGTGGCCAGTCTGCTGCAGTAGGCCTCATAGCCATTCTATGCAGATTTCCACCAGTAATCTGTTGAAGGGCAGGATGAAAAACTAGCTGTGAGATTGTCACCTATGATGGTTTACCACCAGTGTGCTGATTGTTTTAGCAAGACTTGATATCTATATCACTGGACATTGTACATCATATTGTGGTGCTACAGCAGTGCTCCTAACCCTCCTGCTGTCAGTTGCCTAGTGACATACCACCAACCCTGGAACAGAAGCCATAAGACAGGAAAACGCCAACTGAGTGCCCAGGCTGCTAATCAAGGCATCTACCTGGAGAAGGGAAGCCTACAGAGCCTTTCATGATGTGGGATAGCTATATGGATGAACAAACAGGCTGTGTCCTGCTTGTCATCATGGGCTTCATAGTAATGTTTTGTGTGTGATGACAGAAATTGTATGGTATCCTATGTGAGAGTTGTGTTGGTGAGTCCAGCAGTAGTAGTTACCAGGCACTGGCAATTCCCTGGAATCCCATGCTTAACACTGTCCTCACAAGGTAATTGTGCCCTTCCAGTACACACCACTTGGGTAGTGTCCAACTGCAGAATACTTGTGTAAAGCTCACACCTTACCTTCAAGGGATATATATATTACACTTCCCTAATGTGTTTGTCTGTGCCCTGTACAGACATCTTGGTTGACTCTCTTCTTGGAACATGCTGGAAGTAACTGCAGTAGTTACTTGCACAAAGGACAACTAGCATGTAGTGCCAAACAGTGTCCCCAGATCTCTGAGTCATATCACATGAAATGCAATGAAAGGAGCTAGTATGGATACTAGCAGTAACACTGTCGTACAACTACTGACACTGGACCAAACACTGTTTATTTTGCTCAAGGCCAAATCATGCCTACCGACTCTAACCAGTGTAGCCCATTGAGTGTTACACTAGGTAATGGATGACAGAAATATGACTCACTCCACCTACCATGACCCGAGAACGTGTTTGACAATATTAGGCTAGCAGGCCTTGCTGGAAACTGTGTAGGTTATTTATAGAGTGGTATATCAGCTGGAAGATAGGCAAGTGTCTGACAGTCATAATCTGGGAAGATAACATTGGGAGACCTATGCTGCAAAGATGCCATTCACCAGTGGATTTCACCAGTCATCATTAATGGAGTACCCCTTCTAGCCATTCCATCTCTGCAGTCACAGCCACTGCCAGTAACCTCTGACTGACCACATTAGCAGGTGATTACATATTAGGAGCTGTCACTGAATCCCATACAGAACCAACAGTTGTCCAGGATGGCCTAAGACACACATTAAGTTATCTGAGCCACTGACAAATATTAAATACTCACAACTGCACAATACGGTCCTTTGGGACTTCATCCACCTCTGGAAAATACTGTAATGTCCACACACTGCACACAGTTGAGTCATTACTCATGGAGTTATGGACACAGAGAGTAATGTAACCTTTGACTTTCATTGGTCAGTAAAATGTGGTTATGCATTCAGTTTTGTGTAACCTATACAAAAAGGTATGGGATGTAAATCTCAGACTGTCATTGCTATACTGAATGTGGCACTCATCACACCTATCAGTGTGTGCAGTGGCACCTTTGCTATGTCACTTCACAGGCATATCTTACAGCTGCAGCAGCCACATAGGTTCCATGATACACCAATACACAGTTTAGATAACATGTCCTTTGGAGTTCATGTCAAGTCCGTACATGTGTAGTCTGTCTCCTTAATGCTTTGAGGGGTGTGCATGGCTGCCATACAGAGAAGTGTCAGATCCCACTGTGTACCTCCCGTGCATGCATCCATGATAGGACTAATATATGTCTTACCTGTTCTACACACCTACAACATCACTATGGTATAAATAGTACATGCTGGAGAGACAGGTATGTAACACAGACAGTACTCCTTATATGAAACAGGCTCCCCCATGCATGTGAAGCACACATCTGCTGTGACACACATCATGTTCAGGTTACATAATGGGACACAGAACAAAACACTCATAACTGGTGTCAAGAAATGTCTGTACTGGACACAGGAAATTTGTAGATGGGTCATCTCCATCAACACAGCTTTAGATGTGTTAGCTCCCAAATGCCTGGTGACACTTATCAAGGGTATCAGACCTTTTTACAAATTATGGATACATGAGTATGCTGAATGACACCATTGTCCTTGTTAGCTTGTTATACACATATGAACCTATGGAGCCATGCACATATAGTGCTGTACCTTGCTGAACACATATTTCTTCTGTGCTGACATTCCATCCTGTGCTGTCATGTCTATGGCTTTATTACCACTGTGTATCCATAGGTTTTCCTAACAGGCTCCTGAAACAGAAACAGGTCTGTGACACACCTTTCATTGTGTAAGTATCCAGCCATTACAACATCATACAACATAAGGTACACAAAATTATGTAGCATACTCATGACAAATTTCAGCATACAGTATCTGTCAGTAACCACTACAAGTGGCATGGCAAGACAACAATGCATTACACAAGCACACGTTAATTTATATAGTGACCTGTGCATCAGACACATAGCTTATTTATTTATTTATTTTACATTTGTTAACTGGGAAAGTCCGACTGGATACATATCCATTTTCAGCGGAGGCCCGGGGAGAAAAGCTCCAAGTTATCCAAAGCATTTAATAGCAATATTAATAGAGATTTTGATATATAGTAGCAACTAATTAAGTAGTTAACATGAAAGTAGCAGTAAAATAATTGCAAGTTCTCAAAAAGCATTTAGTACCAATATCAATAAAAAATGTAGATATTAGTGAGAAATAATTAGGTATTTAACAAAGATATAGCAATAGATCTATTTACAAAATTATTGCAGCCATTTAGGGGGAGAAATGGAGGTTAAAATGATCTTAGGAAGTTAACACTGGGTCGCAGTCAAAACGTTAGTTGAATGTCCGTAGTTAAGACATGAAAATCTTTATGAAGCAAAGATTGATTAGTCAGGAATTTAGTAGAGGTATATCTGAAGGATACCCTTTTACAGTTGGTAAGGAAAGAAAGCTAAGAGAGGTTTGTGGGATAATGATTATTTAGTCGGGGTTTAGACATGGACATAGCCATTGTGTAAGCATGTGTGTTTTTAGAGCTTTTTTGAATTGAGGCAATGAGCTATTGGAAGTTATTTCTGGAGGAAGGGAGTTCCATTTTTTTCCAGTAAAGTTGGAGAACAAGGAATCTCCAGCAGTGTTGTTTGCTTTTATAGTTTGAACTAGCATTCTGCTGGATGAGCGGAGGGATGCTAGGTTATTATAAGGGGTGATAATGTTAGTTAGAACTGGAGTACTGTTTGGTTGGTATAGGATTTTATGAGTAACTATGAGTTGGTTGTAGTTTATTTGATTGGGTAGTTCTAGCCAACCTAGTTTGTGAAGATTGTTACAATGGTGGGTTCTGTATGTGGAGCCTGTGGCAAATCTAGCTATATTGTTATAGCAGCTGGTTATCTTGTTGAGGTTTGATTTAGATAGATTAGTGAGGATAGGTGAGGCATAGAGAAGCGAGGACAGAAGATGTGCACGAGCTATGATGGTTCTGGTGGTTGGGGTTAGATATTTCTTAATCCTGTACATGGATCCTATTTTTTATTTACTGTTTTGATGGCTTAATTTCCTTGCATCAATGATGAGGATGACAGGGATGTGGCACAGGTATTATCACTTGCACAGGGTGTTGCATGGGGGTGCAGGAGGCCTAGGTTGATCCAAAAGGTTGACAGCATGTGTTTGTGAGTCAGAAAATGAAGCAGGTAAGATGGACCATGGAAAGGTGCTGTGTGTGTTTGTAGGTGATCTGCATTTGACAGTGCTGTGTATGTATGTTGGACAGCTTTGAAACGTGCATGCTAGAGTGGACAGTTCACTGTCTCTGGCCCCAAACATGGGAACTAGCTCTGCCAGGAGTTGCACTGGCATCTCCATGCCCAAGGGCAGAAGTGGTGCTAGTACTTGATTGTCACTGCTGTCTGCTGGAACCATGTCCTCCACGGGAACATCCAGGATCACAAGCCCATGGCCTACCACATCTTGGTGTGGATAGTAAACTCGCCTCTGTAGTGCTGGATGTACTGCCACTACAGGAGTGTGACTGTGCATAGCCATGTGGACTCTCAGCAGATGGGGTTGCTGACTTATGTCCATGAGTCTGACACTTAACTCCAACCACACATTCCAGCACAGACACTGTGCATTCCAAGACAGACACTGTCTCAGCCCACCTTCTGTCCACTGCATCAGTGAACCAATCCAGGGTGTCACCAATGCAGTGGAGGCATAATGGATATCATACTGTGCTTCATCCATAACCCTAAGCCTACATTTGGCATTCTGTTCAGAATGTGCCTGTGCCTCCATGATGGCCCAAAACATGCGTCGAGTGACCCGTGATGTGACACCTGCAACAGGTGGTAGACAGACAGCAGGCCTCCTGCAAACAGCCCTATCAATCCACCTGAGTAGAACCTCACCAGTTCTCTGGCTATGGCCAGTGTGTACACTCACTGGAGCCATAGTCACTACACTTTCCTGTTCAATGTCCCCACCCTCTGGCTATCCAATATCTGTGGCCTCTAGGGACTGGGTATGTGTGGGCATAATGGCTGTGTGCAGTGACAAAGAGGGCAGAAGCAGAATGTCAACCTCTGGGACAGATTCAGCCCCCAAAACCCCCACCTGTGCCTCACTGTGGCCACCATCATCATCAGATTCTGAGGAGACACTGACATCAGGTTGTGTAGGGGACATCAACCCTCCGGACACCTGTGATAAGAAAGGAAAAAGCAGTACATTAATACCTGTGCTATTATGCTCTGCAGTACTATGTTGCAATATATGTAAAGCTCTATACACTGTCATCACTATTACAGATCTGTTGAAAACCCAACCTCATACAGTAGGAGAAGAGGGCATTACTCTTCCCACTAACTGCTATAGTTACTTGTAAATAAAAGCTCTTTACACAGCAATCTCATCAGCAATAGTGAGGTACACTGGTGACATTTATGAAGACTCTGCACAGTTGACACATATGACAATCTCTAATGTCCTGATAATACTTTCATATCTATCAGTGTGGTCACACCTACAAGGCAGAGGTATGAGTCTAACATATGTACAGTCAGAAAATATGTGTGCAGTTGGTAATCATGCCGACAGTGCAGCAATCCAGGCAGCAGGCCTGGGATGACACTTTAGGGATTACATTGCTGTAAACCTACATCTATAACAAAACAGTGTCATCCTTATCAGGAACATGACCATGGGCTTGTCCAATACCTGACAGACCTGTGAAAAGTTGAGGGAGAAATAATGTCATTATCACCGCATGTTGCACCACAGCAAGGTAAAATGTCCATATATCTCAAATTTACAGTAGCTACTGTGGTAATTGTTAT
The DNA here is from genome assembly GCF_019279795.1 of Protopterus annectens. Taxonomy (NCBI): domain Eukaryota; kingdom Metazoa; phylum Chordata; order Ceratodontiformes; family Protopteridae; genus Protopterus; species Protopterus annectens. The sequence continues at coordinate 754,335,273 of NC_056744.1, forward strand.
ATTGGTCAAAATATGAGTATGACAGTTAAACTACAGTTAAACCCTTCTCTCCCCAAAGAAGAAAGACCTGACACCTACAAAAGACTATGTACAGCCTGACACACTGAATGCTACAGGACTGCAATGCTGATCAAACTAAGCTTACCTATATGTTCCTCTGCCATGGAAACTGTGGCACCCACATATGTACGGTGTGATGGATGCCTGGGAGCTGTCACGTATGCCTAGATTCACCAGGAATTCCCCAGTGGCTGAGAGTGTTTGTTCCTCTGCAGGCCCATGACCGGTGATGCCACAATCCCTGGCTACATCTGCTTCTCTTCTGTGTACACCATTGATCATGTCCATTATGCAGAGTTGAACCCGCTCATACGTCCTGCTTTGATGACCTGTTGCATTCACATCATGGACACGGTCAGCCCACAGTCCTTCCCACTGTTCCCTGTTGCGCCTCCCCCTGGACAGTAGTAGTTTATGGTGTTGACAGAGGCCTTCCAGTATTATCTCATGCTCTGCATCCATGAAAGGTGCATGGCATTTTGGATACATGTTTCCTGAAAGACAAAAACATTGGAACACATGTCAGGATCACATACGTGGAAGTACACTATGTAAAGATACGATAAGGACAGAAAGGCTGGCAGTATTCACTGCTTGATCACACATGTCATATTCCACAGTATGCAAACATGCTAAGCGTGTGGATACAACTAAGATACTAGTGATAGTCAGGTATTCCCATGTGTGCCATGACAGATACTGATGTATATTCATACAGCCCACACTAGAGTCTATTGTAGTGTGTACCCAAGTGGCAACCCCCCCAATAATATGTCAAAACAACTGTGCCAAACAAATAGCAGTGTGCTGTTACAACCACTATAAAGGGATAGTCCCATGAGATCAGATTCCACCCTTGAAGTGTTGCACATCCTCTGTATGTGCAATAAATCTGGAGATCAATGACATGTCATTATCACAGTTCTAAGAAAGACTTAATGCTGTAATCCCTATTCCCCATAAGTATATTCATGCATCTTCATCCTGTTGCAAGCAAAAAAGTTACATACCTGATGGACTGCAATGCTCCTCTGTTGATATGTGGAGATATTTAAGTTTTTGCAAACATGTGTTCTTTGTGAGGAAAGTCTCACACAGAATGGTTCCCCATAACCAGCTGTTTTCTTTTTAACATGCTTCTCATTAGCAGGAAATTGCCTCTTAACCAATCTGTGGTTCTGAAATGCTAATTGGAGCCAACACAGCTGATTTGCACTATCATCAGACAATGACATTCAACCACTGTACAATATGTAAGGCCTTCACGTAGATTAGAGGCCCTTTCTGATATGTTGTGCTGGACATTACTGGGGTGAGTAGACTTCATCATTGCAGAGGGTAGGTCTGTAGCGGCAGCTTTTACATAGAGATGTGTGTGCTACAGGCTGCAGCTGCAGGTAATGGGAATAGGGAGAGGGTGTGAAAACGTTGGACGACAACAAGCTGTAGGAGTAACTGTGGGAGCTGTGTCAGCCTTGTTGTAGAGGCAGAGCCAGAGTGAGGGTACCCTTTCCACTTTAATTAAGGCATGTGTTTAAGGTAAATGTGTTAGGCAATGGTATCACTAACAGAGTATTAGGAAACATGTTTGTTGTGTCCTTGAGCAACATGGGGACAAATATAAGAATATGTCCACCATCTGACCATGTGTTACAGTCTGGTAGTAATTTGGAAAGTGTATGATGGCAGTTCTTGTTACAAGCAAGGTATTCAAATGTGTATGTTAGTAGTGCAGCTGTACTAATCTGCACTGTGAGTTTGAAAGGATTGTGTGGTGCACTCTGATATTAGTGGGCCTCATTTGCATTACTTGAGTTGAAATCCTCTGTGAATGCATATTAATGCATGATGTGACACTTTTCTGCACTTATAGTCATGCCACAGGAATATGTGAAGTGTGTTGTTATCTGCAGGCCTATGACATTCATCAGTAAAAAGCAGACATTTTATTTGAAATATATTGTGTGGATAAGAGTGCATGACTCAGTCATTAATTGCTGGCTTCACAATTATCTATTTTAACTGCTACACACCACTGGATTTGAACCCAGGACTGTGTGTGGCAAACTGTACTGTTTGCAAGGCATTTAACAAACTGAGCTACTAAGTCACTGCTACAGTAGGTGTATTTGCAAGATATAAGTGCACACATACAGGCTGTGATATAATTTATTTTACATTCATCACTGTGTGCATGGCTTTATATGGATGTATTTCTGCAGCAGGGTCTCAGTTGGACATGTATTTTGCCATTAATGCCTTAGCAGATGTATTTCTAAATGTTGCTGATAAAAGGGCACATTTACCTACTACACAGACCTCACTTACATCCATTATTATGTGCTTAGCTTTCTATTGGTGCCAGAGTCTAAGGTACACTCCCATTTTTTTCATTACTTTTTGGGTTGGAGACAGTGGCATTGACAAAAAGGCAGGAGTTTGAGCTGGATGTGGCAGAGTTAAAGATGTTAAGATTTGCACTGGGTATGACGAGGGTGAACAGGATTAGGAATAAGTATATTAGAGGGTCAGCCCAGGTTGGAAGGTTTGGAGACAAAGCTAGAGAGGCAAGATTACATTGGTTTGGACATGTACTGAGGAGGGATGCTGAGTATATTGGGAAAAAGATGCTAATGATGAAGCTACCAGGTAACAGGAAAAGAGGAAGGCCTAAGATAAGGTTGATGGATGTGGTGAGAGGACATGCAGGTGGTTGCTGTGACAGAGCAAGATGCAGAGGACAGGAAGAAATGGAAACAGGTGATCCGCTGTGGCGACTCCTAATGGGAACAGCTGAAAGAAGATGATGATGACTTTTTAATCAAATTTGCATGATGCTGTGCGATGCGCAGCTCCGCTGAAACACACTTAATGTCTGTAAATTGCATTTATTATGTTTTGCTTAAACCACTTGTTTTAATTAACAGCTGTGTGGTGTGGCAGGTTAATGCAGTGGTCTACAGGTGTGATGGTCTTGGGTTCAAAACATGGGACAGGTGTTTATTATGATTTAAAAAACACATATATCAATATAGCTCCATTTAGCTGGGCTGAATTGAGCAAAGCTGCATGACTCGGTGCGTCATGCAGCATCTTACAAAAAACATATAAAGAAAAGAAAAACGGGGAGATAGGAAAGTGGTCAAATGGGGTGCAAGCAGGGGGAAAAACATAGTGAAAGGCAGGTAGGGATGTAGAGGAAGGGTGTAGGAAAAACCATAGCTATCCATTTTTTTGTACAGCAACAACTGTGCACTTTGACAGAAGTTGTACATGATTTTGGATTTTCACGCCCAGAGAGAGGGGTGAGGACAACATAATTGCATTGTTAAGCCAATTGGACCAAATTATGTGTGTCCAGTTGATACGTGTAAAATGGAGAGTTATGTATGGGTTGATATTTTTTTGGGGGGCAGGTTGTTGTTGTTTTTATTTTGGCTTTTCCCGGTTTGGGGTTGCCACAGCGGAACTCCGGTCTGCTAATGATTGGCAGTAGATTTTTATGGTACCGAGATGCCAGCCCAATGCCCAACCTTCAACGAAGGCACGCCCATTCACTCATGTCTTTCGAATGCCACTCGACCGCAGGGAGGACATGCAGACTCCACACAGAAGGCGCTCCAGCCGAGAATCGAACAGGAGAACCTCTTGCTGTGAGGTGACAATGCTATTGCTGCACCACCGCGGCGCCCATTTTTTTAAGATGAGAGTGAAATGTTGGGAAAAGGACATAGGTACATGTGTGGGAGGTAAGTTGGGTCAGTAAGGAAGCTTCTGCAGACAGAAAAGACAGATGAGACAGCAGACAGGGGTGGTGTGTGACACAAGAGTGGGTGAACACCTTGGATGGGGAGGGTGTTGTGAAATCTCAGTCCAGTGTGCCTCCACAAGGTAGCAGCATGACTCACATCCCCACCCATGGGACTGTCAGCACTACTCCATCACCATACATCTCCACCTCTTAGAGGAAGAAATATGGACAAAGCCATAAATAAAAGTGGGACAAAGGCCCAAAAATAGGGACAATTTTTAATTTTTTTTCTTACAGACTTAGAAAGTTGATAGAATAACAGGTTTTGCATTAGCATGAATTTTCTGAAGGATATGAAGTATGAAAATCAATGTCTGTCATTATTTTCAAACTTTAATCTTTAATGATTTACCACAAATTTGCCAGAAAGCTACAATTTTATGAAAAAAGGATAAAAATAGGAGGCCAAAATCTGGAAATTCTGCAAAACTCTGTACAATTGAGAGGTATGTCCGTCACTGCCCCGAGGGTGGCAGTGGTGGAGGCTGGGCTCCAGTGTGAGCCTATCCCACCAGGGTGGCCAGCATGCTCTCCATCCAACACAGGCATCGTCCAAACCTATGGATGATGATCCCACACCAAACAGGGCAGCTCATCACAGGTGACAACTCCCCATCCACCACCACTCTGTCCTGGGGTGGTACTACCCAACACCACAGATAGTGCAGGGGCAGCAGAGGGGGCACCACCAGGTTGGGTTCCAGACATGCTGGGACCTGGTGCCATGGCTGGAGGAGGCAAGGTAGGCAGATCACGAGGAACTGGCTGACCTTGACGTGTTGTAGTAAAGTAGTTATAACAATAAGTTAAGGTTAGTAATAACCAAACCAATGTTAGTATTAACAGAATGGAATATAATATTTATTAATCCAAATACATATTAAGGTATATTATTTGTAACACAACATTAAGTAACATAACAGTCAGTGTGTTAACAGCAAGCCAGTATGAATTAAACCATAAGGCCAACAAAACAGTTAATTTAACAAAATATGTTAATATTGAATAATAATAATAAATTACAGTTTAACAAAATATAGTTAAACAAAATATATTAATATTAAATCATAATGATGTTGTGTCTTTCGGCTTTTCCCGGTTAGGGGTTGCCACAGCGGAACTTCGGTCCGCTAATGATTGGTAGTTGATTTTACGTGCCGTTACCCAGCCCTGACGCACAACCTTCAACGAAGGTATGCCCATTCACGCATGTCACCACGCAAAAGACGCTCTAGCTGAGAATCGAACTGGACAGCATCTTACTGTGAGACGACAACGCTTCCGCAGCACCACCACCGCTGTATATATTAAATCATAATGATAAATAATAATAATAAATTAAAGAAGATAAGGGGTGGAGAGAGAAAGAGAAAAACATACCATTAGTGACATCGCAGATAATAACCCAGAAAACACTGGTACTACATACTTCTACAGGTGTGCAGTGTCAATTGTGAGTACAGTAACTACAATTCTGCTATAGGTGATGTAGCACGTACATACCTCTCAAGCAGTTAGCATGGGACAGTTTGGGCCAAGCACTAACAAATGCAGGTACACAACTGCAGAGAACAGTTTCACATAATGTGGGCTTACATAACTACCAAGGTGTTCTGAACACGGATTTGGTAATACATTGCATTCCAGGTAATCATTTATCTGGTAAACATGTGACAGTCAGATTAGGCAGTTCTAATTACATTACAAAAAATCATGACACTTCAGAGGTATGTTTGTGTGCATTAAGTAAACTAAACAGCAGTCGTGCCTTTATTGGCAGGCATGGAAGTAGAACCCATTAGCTGTGAGTGCAGAGGATATCTGCAAATAATGGAACAATTGACTGCAGCAACTTAGAACAGACATGCAATGAATACAGCCCTACTGCAAATATTAAGACAGATTCATTTAGGAAACCACAATGCAGCTTTACACTTTATTGGTATTGGTGATAATTCTCTGTGAAGTTCACATACAATATCCATTTATAATGTGGGCTACCTCACCCATATACCTTTTGTTCCTGGGGTGGAAGGAAAAGAGAGCATTGTGTGACTGAAATTGGCCTGGAAACATCCTTGAACCATACTATGAGTTGAGCAATACATTTTTCAGGCCATTGGTTTTGCATTCTACAGCTATTATAGTTTTACACTTGACTGCAGCAATCTTACCATACACATGCTGTTAGTGCAATTATGTTTTGACACCACACTCCTGCTTTACACCTTTTTGATTACTGTTATTGTTATTGTTTATTGCAATATAGTTGTTATTGTTAATTTATTGCACTGCAGTTCTAATTGCTCATTTATTGCATTACAGTTTTTATTGTTTATTCTTTATTGCAGTACAGTTTTTTATTCTTTATTGTTTATTGCAGTAGAGTTAGCATAAAATATCCGTACTTACCACACTCATAGCGCAACCTGGCCAGGTGCCCAGAATGGGACTGAACATTGCGAGTCCTCTCAGCTGCAGCTGTTGGGAGAAAAGCACACCATTATGGATACCAGGTTTGCACACATTCAGCTTGCATTTTGTTAAAATAGTGGAAGAAATACTTACATATGTCTATGGCATGCCCAGCACTGGCCTCTTGGACCCAGGTGTCTAAAGTTCCCCTCTTTCTGTGTTTCAGGTCATCGTAGTGGTGATGACACTGTTCACCAGTGCAAGGGATACCAGTAGCACTGGTGAGTGCCCTGGCCAACCAATCCCAGGCCTCAGCCTTACACTCTTGAGCCATGGTAACTGCCCTGCAGCAGCCTAGGTTCATAACTGAGTATCAGGAGCCCAACAAAAACTCTGGACTCCTGCACCCCACATCTCTGCACCCAAAAGTGCAGACCCTCTCTAACACCACCTGAGCATACTGTCAGTTAGATAGACTCCAACAAATGCTACAGAATTCCAGCATATTGCCCTTAATTTAGGCTGTATTACCACCCTTACATGTACATAAAAAAAATGCTGCACTGCTTAGCATTGCACAACCATGGATGGAGCGAAGCTTAGTAACTCACATAAATAGCAACTGCTAACCATGTCTAAGCAGTGCTTAGCACCATGCAGCTCTCCCAAATGTAAAAATTTTGATTTTAATTTAAAAGACATTTTACGTTGCATTAAACAAATGATATGTATGCTAGATATTCGAACCCAGGACCTATGAAGCTTTAGACCATTACTCTACCCATTTAGCTACTTGGATAGGATATAAGCTAGGTTTACTATCATAATGTCGAGCAGACATTGCTCGACTCTGCAGATGAGTGACTTTTGTCAGCAAATCCCGTAATGCCAAATGGTCAAAATGTCACAAAACACTAAAATCTACATTTCTGACACCTCTACAACCGAAAGCAAGTGCCAACATGGGTCAAAAAGGGGACGAGATTTTGCAATTTGCAACATTTACATTCACAATTTTGGGATGTTGCTGCACTCCTTTCGTACATACTCGCTCAACTATCCACCGGTTTACATTATGATGGTAAACCTATAAACTAGTATACCTTCACATATACTAATAACCAACCATTGCATGCTGTGCAAATGGGCTTAAATGGTCTTAAACATAAGCAGAAATACATAATTAATTACATCCGGTTTCTATTTTAGATGTCTGGCAGGTGTCAACTGTCTATGTCCAAGGGCAGCTTGGCATTGCTGCATTCCACACCACACCATGAAAACAAACTTTAAAAAAAAAAAACTAACAAAATAAAGGTATTATAATTAATTACATCTGGTTTCTATTTTTAGATGTCTGGCAAGTGTCAGTTGTTTGTGTGTGAGTGCAGTTTGGCACTGCTGCTCTCTGCACTGAGCTGTGCAGACATTAAAAAAAATGAAGACAAAAAAATCTAGACATTTAATACAGACAATTAATTCACAGCACATTTCAGAAGTAGCAGGGAACAGTACAGGGAGCCTCAACATGTACATAACATCTGATCAGCCTCTACCCTTCTGCCTACATGGATTCAATATCCCTGTTACTATGCTATCCCTCGTCAGTGCGCCATGATTAATATGCATGGTGCGCTACTGAGGGGGAACTGTGGCTGTGTACACAGGTACATTTCATGTAGGCTCTACAAAGAGCCTACACAGATTTTATTGAATCCTCGGGATAGATAAAGATATAGAGATAGATATAGATGTAGATATAGATATAAGATATATTGATTAGATATAGATTATATAGATACAGCTACAAATACATCAGTAGATATAGATAAGATATACAGATGTATAAAACTGAGAGACAAACTGTCTGTAGACCTTTCTGATGTTAATTATAAAGCTCTATTCCTCAACAGAGTAGAAATGACTACCTGAATTTTTATTCAAGAAGTGCAGTACAGGAACACATTTGCTGCCAAATTTAAAGCTAAGTAAAGATGTAGAAACATGTTTTATATATTGGAAGTTTCAAACAAGTGAGGGGCAAGCTGTTTAGTTTTTGATTTTAATTATCAAGCTATATTGCTACCAAATGCTTAAAAATAGCTAAATTGTTTCAGAAGTGCAGACAATGAGTAGGTTTGCATCCCCACTTACAGCCACACAGAAACATAATAACAATTGTTATATTTTGGAAGTATCAATAAATGTCCTAATTGGCCTTACCAGAATCGTTGAGTAGCCAGACAACACCAAGCAGGATCCTGAAACCTTGAATCAGGTTAGCAAAGGAGCCAGGGTCAAGATGATCTTCTTGGGGTCAAAAAGATTATATCCTCTATGGTCCCTTCAGCAGAGCCTGTTTTGGGGCAAATGGTTAGCTTCAGCAGTCCCACAGCAGGGTAAAATAGTCCAAAGCCTTTTGGTTCCGTTTCAGTCCTTTATTTCAAAGTTACAGATATATAACCATTTTCAAAGACTATTTTCAGTACTTTCTGGTTCACAATATATAATCAAATCTAGTGGGCTTGACCTAACATTGCACCACCTTGTGGGTGTAGCACTTAAGTGAGAGGGCCAGTGAGTGGGCCTGTGGGAAGAATCCAGGAGAATTGGCTAACCTGTCCCCTTTTTTCAGATTTTCATAATTATTTGGCGCCTGTTTTAAAAGAGTCATGATAATGGAGGTCTGGTAATGTTGCCAAGAAGTATCTAAAAGATTTGAGTTAATAATTATGGCTTATATCATCTAGTTAATATATTTGTTGTGCATATTAGATTCAGGAGAAATTATAATTTCATTCATAAGTTCTTTTTAGGTTAAGCGCCAGTGAGAAATGCAGCTTTCATGCAAGCTGTGATAGCCTTAGCTGTAGGATAGATTGATAAGCTTAGAAATTTGGTCTTTGGAGTTTTAAACACAGCATTTTTGTGAGAAATGCTTCTTCAGATCTGGATGTTAAAGAAGGAAACTTTTTTAGGTTGTTAAATAAGATCAACAGTTTGTTATTTTTCTCAGTACAAATTAAATTATGATTGGTGTGACAGCCAGTTTTGAGCTAGGAAGGTCCTGATTATCAATCCAAGGAGGGTTGGGGATTAAGCAGTGTTTAGCTTAGTTGTGGGATGGTATTGAGTGGCATACAGGGGGCTGTGTGGTGGTGTGTGGCATGCACTGGCTCGGTTATGATAGTGTCAGGATGGATGTCCTCCTTGTATGTACTAGGAAGAACCATTGGATCTAATATCAGGGAAAAAAATCTCAGGGGTTGAACCTCATCTCAATAATATTCTCTTGTGAAAGGATTGTGAAAAAAAAACTTTTTTTAAAAAAAATAGTAATAATAACAAGTTGCTTAGCTGTTTCTATCTCCATAGTGAGCAGTTACACAAGTTTATATATATATATATATATATATATATATATATATGTGTGTGTGTGTGTGTGTGTGTGTGTGTGTGTGTGTGTGTGTGTGTGTGTGTGTGTGTGTGTGTGTGTGTGTGTGTGTGTGTGTGTGTGTATATATATATATGTGTGTGTGTGTGTGGGAGCCGTTTATAATCTCGAAATACTGAAATGTCGAATTTCAGTATCTCAAAACTATAAACCCGAATGTTTAAAATAGCGAAAGTTCATAATCGCGAATTTGAATATCTCGAATTCGCGGTTATGGCCTTATGCTATGTGATGTCCGGGATTGTGTGTTTATGGTGCGCGGTGCCATGTGTGGATCTAGGTGTTTTGTCAGGTAAGTGAGTGTTTTGTAAGGGATTTGAGTGGGGGGGGTTAGAGTGTGTTTGAGTGTGCTGATATGTTTGATGTGTGTGTGAGGGACTGGAGAATGTGCGTGTGTGAGTTTGCTTTTATTTCCTGTTTGTGCTATCTCGGTGCTAGTATATATAAGTAGGGGGTGTGGGGGGTGCAGAGGGGCTTGCCTCCTTGCTTATGTGTGTATGAGTTGTGTATGAGTTGTGTATGTGTGTAGTTTTTGTTTGTGTTTTGATGTGGGTGTTGTGGTGTATGTTTGGTGTAGTGCATGAGGTTTGTTCGGTGTTTTGAATTTCGCGGTTTTGGGCTCAGGGTTTTGTAGTTTCAGTGTTTTGTGGATTCGGTTTCATAGTTTCAAGATACTGAAATTCGATGTTTCAGTATTTCTAGATTATGAAGTGAATATATATATATATATATATATATATATATATATATATATATATATATACAGGGGTCTAATCACTAGACCGACATACCACATGCTCAACACTCGAAACACCGAGCCCAAAAGAATGAAGCTACACAACACCAAAACCTCACATAAGCAACAGTCAGAATATCAACTGACAAAATACTGACACATACAGATTAGTAATCCATACAAACCAGAGTAACATATTACTGCACGATGTTCCCAATACCGTTAGTAAGAACAAAAACACTCCCCGCAACCTGTGCTAAATAATTTCCTACTATATAGTTAATAAAAACCTTAAATAAAACCCTTACTTAGTATACTTTAACAGATAACAAACTACGGATAAAGCAGATACAAAATAAACAAACCCTCCTACACTGGAATATCCTGCACCACCATTAGCCAACTAACTCAACTACCCCATGCATCCATGGAAACTAGATGACATAAACACAAGCTGCCATGAACTAACAGCACTTACTCACAATGCCATTCAACCTTGCCTGCTCTTGTCGGGGGGCTGTGCCCCCCACCCCCCTGCTAAATATATATACCAACTCCGAGATCACACTACAATGAGGAAATGGTGTATTTCCCGATCCTCAATGTAACATGATCTCACTGTGAGCAGACTACACTAGCCTGTTATAAATATAGGAATTGCTATTTCAACTTACAGGGAGGACCTGTGAGACTCCGCTCTTCCACTGCTGCATGAGGTAGTTGACGGTGAACTGGCATTTCACTTATGTGACATTTTGGTGTTGTGCACATTCGTTCTTCTGGGTTTGGTGTTTCCAGTGTCGATTATGTGGTATTTCAGTCTACCAAAGTAGACCCATACATATATATATATATATATATATATATATATATATATATATGTGTGTGTGTGTGTGTGAATATATATATATATATATATATATATATATATATATATATATATATATATATATATATATATATATATATATATTTGTCACGAATGGAGATACTGGCAGCCCAGCTATCTGGAATTTTGTAAATAATTATATGTTATTTGTAAATATCAACATGATTCCTAAGCTTGTGTTGCAAATGTATTAGAACTGTATGTCATATAAGATGGTTTGTACAGACGTGTGCTGAAGAGGTATTTTACAAAGTGCTGTCTACAGATGTGAGAGAGAGAGAGAGGGAGAGGGAGGGAGAGGGAGAGGGAGAGGGAGAGAGAGAGAGAGAGAGAGAGAGAAGTATTTTGAATTTTGTCTTTGACCTGACAGCATGAGCTGGAAGACCCATTCATCACATCTGCCTTGCTTGCTATGAAATAAGTTATTAGGGTACAGTTTTAGATACAGTCAGAAATATAGCAAAACTTAATTTAGATGTTTTTCTTTATTTATTTGAGACTGCCCTGCAATGTTGTTTTAAATATTTCCTGTGATTTTGAACTCTATGTTACTGTGACTATATACTGAATATTTTCTTGTTCTTTTATTACTTATTATTAAATATATTTAAATCTATCATTGGGGCTGATATTTGTGAGATATATTTAAGTTCTGAGAGTACTTGCATATTTATTTGGTGACACTATGTAGGCCAATCCTAATAGCCTTGCTCTTGGTCAAACTACCATTTGTATTAATAGTATAGTAGCATTACACAGTAAGATTGGACACTTTTTGTTAAGAGTCTTAAAATAGCTGATAAAGAGTTGGCTGTTGGCAGTAATAACTACCTTATAGTCTGGGCAGAAGAAGGCATAGCTAGTAAACTTGTGCCAGCCTTTCCCAGGTGTGTGTGTGTGTGTGTGTGTGTGTGTGTGTGTGTGTGTGTGTGTGTGTGTGTGTGTGTGTGTGTGTGTGTGTGTGTGTGTGTGTGTAAATCAAACCTCAGAGTGTGTGTGTGCGTCAGCTACTTGGGCAGGTACACAAAGCACCGGTTGGACAGAGAGGGTGCTGGAGGTCTTGGGTTGCCCATTTAGCTGAGATTTCATCTATATAGCTGTGCCACTGGGGAGTCCTATTTGGGATCTGGAGAAAGATTGAGAAACCAGTCCTGGACTGACTGTGGTCTCTGTATGCTCTTAAGGGAAATTGCACTTGACGCAGAGAGCTGCATCTGGAAATGCTGTGTGTGTACTTGTCATCCTCCCAATGTACGTCCCACACTGCTGCTAGTGGTGAGGATTGAGGCTCCTTGATTACTGGTCCAGTGGTGGGGTGTCACTTATATTGGTTGGCAGTGGTGAGATATCTACATATTAGGATTTAGTAGTGTAGAAATTGAATTCATGTAGCCTATAAACAGTGGTCACTAAAGAAGGTATTTGTACTCTCAATCAGCTACATAGTGAACATTCAGAGTTTCATATCACAATAGTTTTATTTATTTATTTATTTATTTATTTTGTTGTTAGCTTAGTTAGTCAGGGAGAGCAGGCAAGGATGTCAGCAGAGGAGTACAGCAAGCTGACAAGGAGCCAGTTGGCTGAGATGTGCCAAGACAAAGGACTGGTGCATGCAAACCTGACTAAAGCAGAGATGGTTGCAACCTTAGTCACAGCTGCATCACAAACCAATGGACAGTTCAACCTTTCCACAGAGGACTTAAAAATCCATCTGGAGTTAAGGAGACTTGAACTGGAGACCAAACATTTGGAAATAGAATCAGCACAGGGACTGAGACATCTGGAAGCTGAGGACAATGAGAGGCAGAGGCAACATAAAAAGGAGATGCTGACTCTTTGCCAGGGTCGTGGAGGTAATGGGGAAGGGAATAACTGAACTCCAGAAGCAATAAAGGTCTGTACATTTCTTCCACAATTTACAGAAGGTGATAATTTTGATAGTTTTATTCATATATTTGAAAAGGTATGTCAGCAGTATAATGCTGACCAAGGGCTGTGGGTATGGTTCCTGACCTCCTTACTCCATGGTAAAGCTGTAACTGCTATGTCTTAATTGTCTGATACTGATTGCTTAAATTATAATACAGTTAAAAATTGTGTTTAAGTTAACACCTGAAGCTTATAGAAAAATGTTTCATGAGCAAAGATGCAAGGCAGATGAAAGTGTTTGTGAATATATTGCTGAGTTAAGCACTTGTTTTAATAGATGGGTGAGTGGGTGTCAGGTCACCACTTTTGAAGGGCTAACAGACTTTTGCTGAGGGAATAAACCATTAGCACTTTGCCTGAGGATATCAGAATCTGGTTAGCAGATAGAGAATGTAACACAGCAGTTGAGTTGGGGAAAAAGGGAGACCTATATCTAGCAATCAGGGCATCACTGCACAGGAAAGGGATACCCAGTGCTGCTCATGGGTCTAAGGGAACCCATGGTGGGCAGACTAGACTGCCCCAACATAGTCCGCCAGTAGCAGGAGAAGCCACTAGTTCAGGTACATGGCTAGGACCAAGGCTTAAATGTTTTAAATGCAACCAATGGGGCCATGTAGCATACAGATGTCCACAGAGGCAACGTGGGGAACAAAAGGTGGGAGAGCCAATAGGTGGGAATGACAGAATGAATGAGCAGCGGGTTGTCTGGAGACAACAAGGGTACCAAACTACCACAAGAGGTTATATCCTTTCTTAGTGGATAGAAAATAGACCACTGCTGAGAGAGACACAGCCTCTGACCTAACCATTGTGAAGCCTGCAATGGTTAAAGAGTAGCACTTCTTGGTTGGGCAGTCTACTCCAGTCAGAGCTTTAGGAGGGACCCCATTCCAAATACCTTTGGCTAGGGTTCACCTTGACTGGGAGGGTGGAAACAAAAGCAAACAAGTAGATGTTTTTGAGGATATCCCTGTAAATGTGCTGATGGAGACTGATTTTGATAATACAATACCTTGTGTGCATGAAGTTACATGCTGTCTGGGTTGGAGACGGGCATGTGGGTCTGGTAGCCTTGGGGTGACCCAGACAGACTGCAGACTTGAAGCCAGAACTGGTGTGGTGGTTACTTCAGCTACCCTGTAGCAGTGAGACTGAAGGTGAGCCACAGCTGTTGTGGGTACTGACATTCCCTTCGACAGAGTGACTGCAAGGGCAGAAGTGAGTAGTAGTATCCAGGCTGACACTGTGCCTCCGCTGTCAGAGAATACCAGATTTCTTGTGGAAGGGGAGCTGGGAAGGGTTACAAAGAGAGAGTTGAGACAGGCTCAGCTCTCAGACCCTACATTACAAGGCCTGAGGGAGTTAGCCAGGGAGGCATGTGATTCTCAAGGGAAGGGGGAATCTGTATACTGGGACAAAGGGTTACTGTATAGAGAGTGGACCCTTGAGGGAGGGCTAGAGGGGGAGATAATACAACAGTTGGTAGTGCCCACAGCCTACTGTCTGGCACTTCTAACCATAGCCCATGATATTCCCTTTGCAGGTCATATGGGCATAAAGCATACCAAGAGACGTATTATGCAGAACTTTTATTAGCCTGGGATTTCCAGAGATGTAACAGGGTACTGCAGGACCTGTGAGCAGTGCCAAAGGGTAGGCAAGGCAGGAGACAAGGTCAAGGCTCCTTTGATGCATTTGCTTGTGATTGAGGAGCCATTTCAGAGGGTATCTATGGATATTGTGGGATCTCTGAGTACCCCAAGTTCCACAGGAAAAAGTATATCCTAGTGGTATTAGATTATGCTACTAGATACCTTGAAGTGGTGACACTATCCTCCATTGAGGCAGAAAAGGTGGCAAATGCTTTGTTAGAGATTTTCAGCAGGGTAGGTTTCCCAAAAGAAATACTGATGACTGACAGAGGTGCCAATTTCATGTCTGACCTGCTGGCTTATCTGTGGAAGCACTGTGGGTTGAAGCACCTAAAGACCACCCCTACCATCCCTAGACTAATGATCTGGTTGAGAGGTTAGACTTTACACTAAAGCCCATTTTACAGGCATTCGCAGACCAGTTCAAGAGGGTATGGGACAAATATTTGCCCCACCTGTTTTTTACTTACAGGGAGGTACCCCAAGGTACCCACAGGTTTTTCACCCTTTGAGTTGCTCTATGGGCATATTTGATTTGTGATGAGTGGGAGGGTGAGTGTGAATCACACAAGGAGTCTGTTGTGGCATCATATGTCCTAAATCTCAGGACAAGGCTCTGGGAACTCATGGGCTTGGCCCAGAAGAACCTTCCAAAAGCCCAACAGCATAAAAAGATCTGATATGACAGGAAGAGACTATGCTGTGGGGCTGCAGGTAATGGTTCTCATTCCTGTCATACACAACAAGCTGCAGGAAGCTTGGGAAGGACCCTTCAAGGTGGTAAGGAAGGTCAGTGGTGTTAACTACTTGGTAAAACTGTGAAGCAAGAAGCAGGGGCACAAACTATACCATGTTATCATGATGGAATTTTACCATGATAGGGAAGCCCTGGTGCTAAGTATTTGCAATAGAAGGCAGGAGGAGTCTGAGGGGGATCTATGGCTACAGGGAGCAAGCCAGCAAAATCCCAAATTACTATGGCGGAGAATAGGATTGCAGGCATATGATGGGACAGTGCAGCACTGTACTGGGGTCAACTATGCCAAGGCAGCTGGAATCTCAAGAAGGCAGGGAATGGGATAATGTATTCCCAGATGGACCCAACCCTCTCAAGCAACATTTCTCAAGGGTCACTTGAAGAACTAGCTAGAGTCTTTGGGGGGGGATGTCATGAAATGAGATACTGCCAGCCCAGCTATCTGAAATTTTGTAAATAATTATATGTGATTTGTGAAAATCAACATGATTCATATGCTTGTATTACAAATGTATTAGAACTGTATGTCATATAAGATGGTTTGTACAGAAGTGTGCTGAAGAGGTATTTTACAAAGTGCTGTCTAAAGATGTAACCACAGTGTACCCTACTGGAGGTAGCTGCACTATTGTAACTGTTTAGCTGTATATATGTTAACAATGGAAATTGGGATAAGAGACGTTAACTTCAGAAAAATAGATGAAATTAAAATTACTTTATGGCCACGTAATAAAAGGATGTTATCTTTCAATTTCAGTGCACGAACAGACACAATGTCTAGAACTAGAGACTTTCGGTATTGTCTAGGAAGTGTTTTATTGTTTTATAACTTCCACCATTTACCAAAGATCTGAGGTCTATGTATTTCACATGTAGATGCTAAATGCTACCAGCTGCATCAACGGCTGTTTTCACCTGGGATAGAGTCAGATGACAAGAAATGATGTCACTGCAAGCTATCTCAGCAGTAATATTTGGGATATTAATTTAAGAACTCTTTAAGAGAGAGGAGTATTTTGTATTTTGTCTTTGCCCTGACATCAGCTGGAACACCAATTCACCACATCTGTCTTGTTTGCTCTAAAGCAAGTTATTAAGGTACAGTAATTGATGTTAGATACAGTCAGGAATATAGCAGAGCTTAATTTAGATGCTTTTCTTTATTTGAGACTGTTCTACAAAGTTGTTTTAAATATTTCCTGCGATTTCAAACTCTGATATTAGTATGATTATATACTGAGTATTGTGTTTTTTTTTATTAGTTATTATTACATATATTTAAACCTATCATTGGGGCTGACATTTGTGAGAAATATTTAAGCTCTGAGACTACTTCCATATTTATTTGGTGACACTGTGTAGGCCACTCCTAATAGCCTTGTTCTTGATCAAACTACCATTTGTATTAATAGTAGTATTACACAGCAATATTGGGCACCCTTTGTTAAGGGCCTTAAAGTAGCTGATAAAGAGTTGTAAATAGAGTAATAACTACCTTATAGTTTGGGCAGAAGGAGGCATAGCTAGTAAAACTGTGTCAGCCTTTCCCAGGTGTGTGTGTGTGTGTGTGTGTGTGTGTGTGTGTGTGTGTGTGTGTGTGTGTGTGTGTGTGTGTGTTTGTGTGTGTATAAATCAAACCTCAAAGAGCGTGTGTGTGTGTCAGCTACTTGGGCAGGGACACAAAGCACTGGTTGGACAGAGAGGGTGCTGGAGGTCTTGGCTTGGCCACTCAGCTGAGATCTCAACTTTATAGCTGTTTCAGTGTGAAGTCTTATTGGGAATCTGGAGAAAGAGGGAGAAAACAGCCCTGGACTGACTGTGGTCTTTGTGTGCTCTTAAGGGAAATTGCACTTGATGCAGAGAGCTGGATCTGGAAATACTGTGTGTGTACTTGTCATCATCTCAATATACGTCCCCCACTAGTGCTAGTGGTGAGGATTGAGACTCCTTGACTACTGCTCCAGTGGTGGTGGGGCATCACAATATATATATATATATATATATATATATATATATATATATATATATATATATATATTTGTGTATATATATATATATATATATATATATATATATATATATATATATATATATATATATATATATATATATATATATATATATATATATATATATATTGGATTTTAGGAGGGACAAATCAAAAATACTGAGCTACAATCATTGATATCCCCAAAAATCATGGACAATTGAAAGGAATGTCCAGTAGTTACTCCTTTGTAAATCATTTAGGTCATGTGCAAGCAACTTTACACTGCTGCTACTCAACCTTAAGTCAGTCATTTCCTCCTATGGCTACACAGTGTCACCAGATCCAGGATATGCAGCATGGCAGGCAAATATCACAATCATAGCTCTCAAATTGTTTGCTTAAGAATTAGGGACAAAGCCAAAAATAATGCATGGACAACATACTTCTCAAGTGTACCTTATTATGAAGAACGTTCCTCATTTTGGGTCTTAAAAGCTCCGTGTTCCTCACAGTTCCACATTAAAAAGGCCGGTCGTGTATTCAGTGCTAGGTAGTTTTTTTTTTTTTTTAATTTCTAAGCATAATAAACAATACTGAATCATATTAATTTATCAAAAGCTTCTTAGTATAAAATAACACATTTTAACCATCATCCTAAATGAAGTTAGTAGGGTCCGGATGGAGAGATGAAAAGTCAGCAAGCAAAGGAGAGTAGTAGAGCTGAAGTCAAATTCATCCTCAAGTCTTGGTGAGTACCTTCGCGAGGTGGACCCTGTTTTTCACAAAATCTCACCAAGGTGACACTGATATATAGACTGTATTTATATAGCATATATCATGGATAGAAGTAAATCAAAAATAAAAAAAGATAGCTGGGTGCACAAGACCCAGGATAAAAAAGTGCCCAATCGTGGTAGGTGCACTGGTGCCAGGACTGGAAAAAATGACAGTGTAGAATCCTCAAAATACGGAAACATTCCTACAATGGGGCCAGGCTCAGGGGGAGGATGAGCTGTAGAAGGAAGTAGCAGTCCACTAAAACGACAAAAATTGATTGGGCAAATAAGAGTCATAAAGACAACAGAGTGGACTATTGAGGATAAGAAAGAAATTATGTGTTGTTACTATTACGCAAAAAAGCCCAGAATTTCCAGACACAAGATATGCAAAACAATTAAGACAGAAATTAGAGGAAAGAAAAATACTTCCACAGGATAAACTGTTACAAGCTTCAAATAAAAATTTGCTTTCATTAATACAACAGATTTTCGAAAAACAGTATACAGAATATAGATCAAGTAACTTTAATCTCTTTGAAAAAAGAAGCCTCTGAGGAAGTGAGAAAATATAAACAACAAAACCTAGAGATATTTGAAAAATGTAAAAAAGAAATATAGACATGGGAATGAAAGAGAGATTTGATATAGTGCAATATTTATGCAAAGGAGAAAGGCAAGTTAACTAATATGGAGAAGGCAGTCTCAAAGATATTCGAAGAAAAATACAGGCAAAGGCATTTAGATATGGAAAATTTCACAACAAAAAGACTAAAAGCACAAAGATTCAATGTAGAAAAGATGATTAGTAAAGCAGTAGTTAAAAAAAAGAAGTTGAAGTTATGGAGTGCCTGCGAAGTGAAGGATTTAATGTAGAAGGTTTAAAACAGATTACATTACAGCAGGATGGAGTGAGTCCTCAGAATAAAGAAAAGCAAGATCAGGAGACTTGTGAAGAAGAAATATGAACAGGGGAAAGGAAAAGAGATTTAATATGGTGTAATATTTATGCAAAGGAGAAAGCAAAAATAAAAAACAGCAGCACCAAGATATTTGAAGAAAAATATTGGCAAAGGAATTCAGATATGAAAAACTTTACAATACAAAAAACAAGAAGACTAAGAGGAAAAGTAGAAAAAGAGATGAGTAATGGAGAAGTCAAAGAAATATAAATTGAGGTAATGGAACAACTGCAAAGAGAAGGATTCAGTATAGAAAATCAAATGCAGAAAGCACCTCAACAAGATAGAGCAATGGATATCCAAATTAAGGGGAAACCAGTGGAACAGGAAGTAACTGATCAGGCGCCATATCAAGATATTTTGGAGCCTTCCACAGGAAACCAGTATAAACATCCACTTGAAGCTAGACAGCAAGGAAAGGAAAAGGAAACTGTGGAAACTCTGACGCAGCCAATGTTGGGGAGAGATAGGCCAGTGAGTTCCCATATGACAGTACAACAGATGACACAGGATGAAATTGAAGAGAATGTGTCACAGGAAGATGCTATAGAACTTTCTATAGAATGCCCACAGGAAATGGAAAACAAGGGATGTGTCCTCAGTACGGAAGAAAAGGAGTTAAGAGAAGAGTTGCTTGATTTAATAGACAAAGATAGATATATCAAGATCAATGAGAGAAACAGACTGCAGAAAGTTAATATAACCCCAAAAGTCAGAAGTTTGATAAAACAAATGAACACAGTAGTTAGGACTGTCCATAGAGACCCATGGGATATAATAGAAGTAAACAGAATATATTACTGTGCTGCTAAATTAATAACTGATTCATAGGTTCATAGGTTCATAGTTAGGTACTAGGCTATCTGCCCGAGGGCATTTATAAGCCTAGCCAGAGTGTGTCAGCTTTCGCCGCCCCATTGATTAATTAACTGAGCCTCTGTCAAAAAGAGCCAATGAAGTGATCCCAGGGGTGTATTTTCTGTTACCCATCCACTCATCAAGGTTTCTCTTGAAGAGGGTTAATAAGGGGCTCTGCCTAATGTAGTTAGGAATTTTGTTCCAAAGCATGGGTAGTCTCTGTGACAGGAATCTATCCCTCCAGCATGTTCTATTTATTGTTGTGGCAAGGTTTAGCTCACTAGAGCGAGTGGCTCACAGTGACTTGGATTTCTTTAGGTGGAGCATGTCCATCAATTCTGAGTTGGGCATGGCTTTGTAAGTCAGACAGAGATCACCTCTGAGTAAGTGAAATGCCACTGAGTACAGCTGGAGTTTTTCCAGCCGGGCTGCATAGGACATATGTTTGAGACCAGTAATCCTCTTGGTGAGGTACCTTTGTGATCTTTTCAGCTGTTGGAAGTGTCTTGTGAGGTACATTCGAAATGGGGCATTTTACTCTATGATGGGTCTGATGACTGACGAGTAGAGGGGCATTATAACCTCTTTATTACTAGATGTGAACCCTTTAGTAATTAGATGGGCTACATAGAAGGATTTCCTAACTACTTTGGCAATATGATTGTCAAAGGAGAGATTACTATCTACCTGGGTCCCCAGGTCTCTTATTACCTCTTCTGTGTTAAGGGGGCTACCGCCCATGTGGTAATTCATGGGCGTTTTGTTTTTCCCAAACGGGATGACTATGCATTTTTTGGCATTTAGCTTGAGACCATGACTTTGACACCAGGTGTCTGTCTCAGTAAGGCCCTTTTGGAGAATGTCCGTGTCAGCCGGAGAGTTAATTATGGCTCCCAGTTTGCAGTCATCGGTGAACTTGATTAGCCATAGTCCTCCTGTGTTTGCCTGTACTTCTGAGAAGTATATGCCGAACAGTAGGTAAATAAAGTTATGCCACATGAACATAGGGTAGCGAGGGAAAAGAGGGAGCGAAAGTGAATACCATCATGGAACCATCAAATAGAGAAAACTATAAAGCAGTTAAGACAAGAAGTATCATCATTAGAAGATTATAGAAGAGGGAACAGATCAACAAAAATATTAAGAAAGATAGATGTGATAAAGGCAATGCGCAGTATTAGAACAGCCCAGGATCTGTTATGCACTATTGGAGATAACAAAACTAAAAATTTCAAAACAGGCGGAAAGACTTAGAAGATATAAAGATAAATATAATGGAAAAGCACAAAATAAACAATTTACTGATGACCCAAAAAATGTTTCTATTGAATTGGGAAATATGGTAAAAGGAATTGATAGACTGCCAAAAAAACAGGAAGTAGATACATTTTGGAGAAGTATCTATGAAGATCCTGTGGAACATAACAAAGATGCTAAATGGATAGAAGAAGTAAAGGAAAGAATAAGAAGTTTAAAGGTACAGGATATGAAACTGGATAAAATAATAGCCAGAGAGATTAAAATAAAGTTGAGAAAAGCCTCTAACTGGAAAACCCCAGGCCCAGATGCAGTACCTAACTTTTGGCTTAAAGTATTAACTTCTTTGCATGAGGATTTAGCCATGAGTAAGAACTATTTATATGCGCACCTCGAACATACACCGCACTGGTTAACAACAGGAAAACAATGCTCTTACTTAAGAGTGAACCTACAAGCTTCCCTAAAAATTATAGACCAATAACTTGTCTTCCGACGACGTACAAAATATACACAGGAACTGACGCCGACAGAGTCTATAATCATTTAGAAGAAATCTCAATTATGGCAGTAGAACAAAAAGGAAATAAAAAAAGTCATATGGAACACAGGACCATTTGTTGTTAAACAAAGTTATAGTGGAGAATTGTAAGAAGGGGAAGAACCTAAGTATAGCATGGATTGACTACAAAAAAGCATTTGATAGTATCCCACATTCATGGATAAAAGAGTGCTTAAAAATGTATAAGATACACCCTACACTGATTGACTACATTACAGCAACCATGAAACAGTGGCAGACCACTTCGCAATTAAGCCATGATAAAGGACAGATTATTATCCCAGGGATAAAAATTCAAAGGGGGATATTCCAGGGTGACTCTCTGTCACCCTTGCTGTTCTGCCTTGCCATTAACCCATTAAGCTGTTTACTTAACAGCTTAGGCCATGGCTATAATTTAGCTTCTAATAAACAACAAAGTCTAATGACTTTTCATCTTCTCTTTGTCGATGATTTAAAATTGTATAGCTCATCAGATGAGGAACGGAAAGCACAGCTGCAGGTTGATAAAACTTTTTCAGATGATATTAGAATGCCATTTGATCTTGATAAATGGCAAAAGCAGCCTTTAGAAAAGGAAAATTGCAGCACCAGGAAAACATCAGTTTGGGACAAGAATGTGATATAAAAGAACTTGAGCAAGAAGGGGTGTATAAATACTTGGGAACTGATGAAGGATCAGCAATAAAACATGAACAAATAAGAATAAAGCTTTGTAAGGAGTGTTTTAGAAGACTTAAATTAATCCTGAAAACAGCATTGACACCTAGGAACAAGATCTAAGCTATAAATCAATTTGCTCTTCCTGTCCTAACTTATAGTTTTGGAGTGATGGACTGGTCCCAAAAAGTCTTGGATAGATTGGATATTAAACAAGAAGGATGCTTCATGCTCACCAAATGATTTATAAAAATCAGTGTATACCAAGATTATATATTCCCCGTTCTGAAGGAGGGATGGGCCTCCTTGAAATTGATTACATGTATAGATCTGCAATCGTGGGACTCCACACATATCTTCTGACCTCACAAGATCCAAATGTGGTGAAAGTTTTGAAACATGAGGAGAATAAATCTAAAATGACATTTCTGCTTAATTTAGCAGAAGCATATCAACGTCAAGCAGGAATGGAAATCAAACCAGAAGTGGATAAAAACCAGGCAGCAACTGAATGTGCTAAAAAACAAAATAAAGAATATAAGGTGAAGGACCAGGTGAGAAGGCAAGAAATGTGGAAAAAATATAAATATAATTGCAAGTATAGAAAACTTCTAGAAGAGCCTCCTGTTGATCAAGAATGAAAGCAGGAATGGTTAAGGAGAGATGAATTTACATCAAGAAATGAAAGGTTAATATTGGCAGCCCAAGATAGTGGGTTACATACACGCTGGTTTACTAAGTCCATTGAACATGTGGGAGAAACAGACATATGTAGGTTTTGTGGAACCGAATTGGAAACAGTCACACACACCTTATTGCTGGTTGCTACTCTCTAATGGCAGGGGGACTGTATACTGAAAGGCATAATAATGTGGCGAGATTGTTACACTGGAGATTGTGCAAACATTATGGTATCGAAGTGGCTGAAAAACACTGGAAACATGAGCCACAGAGAATCATAGAAAATGATGAAGTTTACATCACATGGGATCACCCAGTACCAACAGTCCAAAAGATAGATGCTAGAAAACCGGATATAGTGGTCCAAGAAAAGAAGACAAAAGTAGCATTGATCATTGAAATCGCCATACCTAGTGACTACAGTGTCTTGCGTACAGAGAGACACAAAGTCATAAAATACCTCGATCTGCAGGCAGAAACGAGAGCCATGTGGAAGAAAGATACCCAGACAGTTCCAATAGTAGTAGGAGCAACTGGCCTTACAAAAAAGAATTTACAAATGTATTTAGATATGTTACTAATTCATGTAACACCATACGAATTGCAGAAGGAGTCACTGGGCACACTGTGGGTGCTGCGAAGAGCACTTTTGGCTAACATGAAAGAGTGAAACAATACCAATTTCATGAACTTTAATTGTACTTTGACTTAGGAATGGGGCCCATTCCCGTCATGGTATTAGAAATCCAAAAGACTTGGAGAAATTAAAAACGAAGTTATAAATAAGATATTAGTAAGTGTTCCACCTTTTGCCAATTTGTTCTACATTGTGAGAGGCTGTGCCCCTCATTTTTGGAGACAAAATTTTGAGAGCCATAATCCACAAAATGCCTCCAAATCAGGACAGTTGTTAAAAAAAATACTTTGATTCGCCTAGCAACTTACGGGTTTTCCATCACCCTGCACTTTAAGAAAACGAGGCATGAAACTGCAACGTCTGCATTGCTGACTGTAATCGTCAGAAACTTGCCAAACATCAAAAATTTTAAGAGGGCCGGACCATATCTCTCAATCTCTTAGAGAAAGAAATCTGGACAAAGCCATAAGTAATGGGGGAACAAAGAACCCAGAATAGGTACACTTTTTAAATATTGTTCTTACAAACTTTGAAAGTTTATAGAATAACATGTTTTGCATTAGCATGGATTTTCTGAAGGGTATGAAGTCTATAACTCCAATTCTGACTTCAATCCTCAATGAATTGTCAGAAAACCACACTTTTATGAGAACCACACCAACATAGGAGGAAAAATCTAGAAATTCTGCACAGTTGAGGTACTTGTTCAGACAGCCCCACACCCCGCCACTTTTTTATCAAAGTAATGTCTCTTTAAGAAATACAAAGTAATGACGTCAGCAATCCAACCAAAGAACGGAGTCCGGAGAAGCCAGAGTAGAAAGCGGAAGAAAACAAAGTTTCCATTGACTTTTATTTTTGGGAGTAGTATATTAAATTACTCCTTGACTCCGCGTACTAAGTATGGCTGGCATTAAAGGTACTTTACTTAAGACATTATTATGTTGAGACTTAAGATCGAGAAGCAGACACGTTACATTTGTCTTTTTATGTTGCTGTGTTGGTAAAGAAGCAGCCATGGTATTTATGGTCCAGTCGCTGGAGGAAGTGTGATTGTAAAATTACTCAGTGCTTTGCTATGTTGTAAGAACGTTTTGTCAGCTATAGTGCTTGGTGCAGTTGGGGGTTGCGGTCAAGAGACAGTGCCGAGATGTCACAAACAAGCACAAGTCTAAAATATATATGTGTGCTTATGTATATGCGTATACACTCACGTTTCAAAGTAAATAAGATAATTTGGTGTAATAAAGTGTGAGGGAGGGTTGGAGGTTTGACGTTTTTAAGAGAAATGCATAGCATGGATTGCTAGTGGTGCTTTAATTATCTGGGGCTAGGGTAAAATCCGTAGAGATACGTTTTAAGTACGTTTTAAGTATTGTACCGTAGCCGGGTTGCTTCCTTTGGAACAGACAATTTGAGAAAAGTCACACCCCATTTCAGTAGGCAAATGTGCATTGCTTGTGTTTCAGAATTAGTAATTCTGCTAGAAACAGTCTTGAAGAAACAGTAAATAATGTGCTAAATCCAACAGACCAGCATTTACATAAATATTTTACACGTCAGAAGATATTTTATAACATTCTTGGTGTTCTCCCAATTGTTATGTTTGAAATGATTACCCTAGATAAGCACAGGGTTTTTAACATTATATCAAAGAAATGAAAAGAGAAAAATGCCATTGTACTGTATACTGCTTCATGTAATGTGTATATTTAGAATTTTCCTGAAGCTATTTATATTTCTACTGAAGCCAAAACATGTAATTTCACCACAGAGAATGATGTGCTATTGGATGGCACTTAAAAAGCTTGGATTTTTAGGCTTTAAGTTTTTCTGCTGAAATGCCACATAAAAAAAGGGTTCTTTTGATCATACTAATTGTCTGCTAATGGTCGCACTTCACTCTGTCTATGATGCCAGTTCTAATAACACAGAAAATCTAACAGAAACAGTTATGGAACATATACTTTGAAAATATGTTGTCTCCCCCAATGACTTGAAGTACCAGATAACCACTCACCGCAACATTTCCTGACAGAGACCCTGATTTCCTCACTGGTGGCAGCCCCATATCTTTCATATCTAGAGATGAGAGTAAAATGGTTCTGTTAATAAATATTTTCAGATGTCTATAAAGTCTTTTAAATGTGATGTCTGGTATTGTTTGGAGACATAAACCAAAGTGAAGGACAGCTGTTATTTATGGTAGTGGTGGTACTACCCTAGTCTCTTGGCAGAACAGGGTAACTATTGTATGAACGATCTAGCCTGATGGTTA
The DNA here is from genome assembly GCF_019279795.1 of Protopterus annectens. Classification (NCBI taxonomy): domain Eukaryota; kingdom Metazoa; phylum Chordata; order Ceratodontiformes; family Protopteridae; genus Protopterus; species Protopterus annectens. Next base: position 754,361,643 of record NC_056744.1, read on the forward strand.
AGGTTCACAGCTGTCAGACAGGTCATGTACCTTTCTGCTCTAGTTTAAGCATCTGGTATACCATGTCAACATAGAAGCCTGACGTGGGACATGGGTGTGCAGATGGTGGTAATGGAGAGTTAGGTGAGATGTGTGTCTTTTGTATAGTTTTACACTGGCATTTCTTCCTATACAACTCTGTAAGTACTTGAACACAGTGTCTGTCTCACATGAGTCTTTTTTAATGGATGGAAAAATTAAACTTTGAATATTACATTCAGGTACTTGAAAGACGTGTAGCATTTGTGTAATTTACTTCACTGCATTCCTTACTCTTTGTTTAATACAGAATATTTTATATTCTGATTAACAGTGATAGTGTAATTTTAGTGCATATCTCTCAGCCTGTGATGTTAGCAAAATCATTACACTGGCTTTAGAAAAATTGTAGTATAGGGCTAAAATGAGGAACACTTTCTTATTTTTCTTAATTATATGATTACAAATGTATAGTGAACGTTTGATGTACTTAAGTTAATATTTCAGTTGGTTTTATGTTGTTAAGAGAGTTAGCAAATGTGTACACTCTGACAGCAAATTTGGTGGCATGATATGTGTTTGTCATGGCAGCTGAAAAAAATATTTGAGTAACTGAATAAACTGATTGTCTGAATATACCTGGGCATGCAAGGTGCCATTTGTCTGTCTGTCCTTTTACCAAAATTACCATTCAGCACTACTGGGTGTATGAACCCAGTAATGGTCCCGAGCACAAACCAAAACTGCTAACAAATATTCTGTGACTTCTGAAAATATTTATGTTTAGTGGAGGTCCATACAGGGTAGTACTGAAACAGTACTAGTGTAGTGCCTTTCTACTGTGCAAAAATAGTATGCAAGATTAAAAAAAAAAAACTTCTTCACAAAACTTTCCTGACGTTTGACTCTGACACCACAGTTGCACATAAACTAAAGTAGTTTTGTAGTGCACAGCCATGTTATTAGGTTAATGGTAGATATTTTTGTCACAGTAGTGCTCTCATAGTACTTTGCAAGTGTCAAATACCGTTCAAGGAAAGAACCTGTCTTCATCGTGTGCCTTAGTGCAGACAGAAGTGCATGATCAAATAGACATGAATTCTTTAGTACACAAGTGCAAAACTTTAATGCAGAAGAGAATCCAAGTACTGTGGTGGTGCATGTGAAATGTGCCAATTTGGATAAAAGAATTTAGAGTGACTAAATAATAGCATGTCTGTATTATTAGAACAGACAACCAAAATAATTAGGTCTTCAGAATTTAGTTATAGTAAATGTACACAAGTGTTTGACCGAGCTGCATATAAACTGGTTATTTACTTTTTAGATTTGCCAAATGAGTTTTGTAAAACCAACATAATTAGAGCACATCAGTTAATTTAATTAGCTAATGAATGTTCCACATGTGAGTAAATAGTATTGCATCTCCTGTATGAAATTTTAGCAGTGAATTAGAATATTTAGACATCATACCTCTCAACGTCTTAAAACAAGAAATATGGACAAAGCCATAAAAATGGGGGGACAAAGGCCTGAAAATAGGGACACTTTTTAAATATTACTCTTACAAACTTAGAAAGTTGATAGAATAACAGGTTTTACATTAGCATGAAGTTTCTGAAGGGTATGACATCTAAAACTCAAATGTCTGTCATTATTTTCTGACTTCAGCCCTCAATGATTTCCCAATAGTTTGCCAGAAAACCACAGTTTTATGAGAAATAGACCAAATATGAGTTAAAAATTGGGACATTCTGTGAAAATCTATACAGCTGAGAGGTATGTTAGACATAATTTACTTTGGCAGTGGTAGCAAGTACACCCAGCTTAATTTCTGTCACTAAACAACTCATAACAAATTCACTTTGCAAATCCTTCACTTCTTTGAAGTGCACAAAGTTGACACCCTTAACAGTACAAATCAACATTTTAGTGTTGCCATAATGCTAGGAAATTTGCATGGAAGTGGTGTGTTATACTTTCCCATTTGTAATACTGTGTAATGCTTGAATAAGTCACTGATTAAAATAAAGATTGCTTCCGAGACTTATGGTATAGAGAGATATGTACACTAGAACCTAAGAGTAAGACAAAGTATACACCAAGGCTAGTCTGGAAATAAGGCAGTCCTGATGAGTGACTACTGAAGAGCAGTTAATGGTCAGTAATTACAGGAGAGCAGCAGAAGCTGTGGATAGTGAAACTTAAGAAAACATTAAAAATACAACAGTCAGGCGGAAATTCCTAATTGCTAAACACAGCAGAAGCAATAAAGTAGGTAGACCTATCAAAATGAGTAATAGTTTGTCACTGTACTTGCTATTGTTAATCGTGTTTTACTACTTACTTTAGGCCATACTTGTGTTGCTCTGCCTTTTATCCCCTGCACGTATATTTTCCTTCATATCTGTCATAAAAGTACTTTCTCTTAAATTTACGGTCCTTTTGAAATAAGGAAGTCTATTAAGACTGATAAAACATTACCATCAATCCTTGCAACTCTTTGTAGAAAACTGGTTCATAGAAGATTACATGGCTAACTGCTTAAGGGCCCTTACAAGCTTAGCCAATATAACCTGACAGGGGCAAGAGGCTGGCATGGATCTGTACCTGTGCATTGAGTGTCATACAGATTGCCCTCATCCGTAAGGGACATAGGCACTACCCGTGAATTTGTGATTTCCCCATCCATTGATCCAAATTGCATTTGGAGAAGGCCAGGGAAGGGCTCTGCTTTAATATGAATAGGCCTGTTCCAAAGAAGGGGCAATCTCTGAGACACAAATCTTGTCTCTCCAGCATGTTGTATTTGCGTCGCTAAGTTTATATCCTTAGATTGGGTGACCCTCATGCTGTTTGATTTGCAGATGTGCAACAGCTCCATCAGGGATGGATTTCTGAGTTCCTTGTAGGTCAGGCATAGGTCATCCCTTAACAGTCAGTAGGAGACAGAGTAAAGGGACAGGGCTTTTAGTGCTATCCACATAGTTCATGTTGTTTACACCCTGTGTTTTCTTTGTGAGGAACATCTGAAGTTGTTCCAGCTCCAGCTGCTTTAAGTGCCTAGTCAAGTACATGCCAAATGGCACATTGTATGGTCTAATGAGAGCTGACTGCACTGGGACTGTAATATTCTTGGATCTGGTATCTGCCCAAAATTTCCCTATTTCCAACAACTGTAAAATTGTATACCTGGCAACTTTTCAGTTTTACTAGATTGTTTCCCATTTTTATTGCCCCTACTAATAAAGTTGCCAGATGTCTCCATATCTCATTGTTCTGTCATTTCCTTCTTTTAGCTTTACTGAAACAGATCAATGGCTTCCTGATCTCAGCAGCATTATCATTTTTCCGTTACTTCCTTGGCTCCAGCTGTTTCGTGGTGAATTTGTCCACTGTTGATATTGAGTGGCTGTTCATCCACATCAGCTGACTTATAGGTAGCACAGGTTCACACTACGCGTAGGGCCAGTCGTCATCAAGAGACTCGGGTGCGATACCACATGATTTAGAATTCATATTAGTTTATCTCTGGTTAAAGAATATTTTTATATATCCCAGGAATGAATTTTCAGTCTCCCAGTTAGTTGCCCCATCCAGTTTTGAAAGTAGATAGGGAATTGCCTTATTTGATGTGTACAACAAGTTTGTTGCAAAGTCAGGGAATATAATGGGTTATGAATCTGTCAAGACTGCACAAGTGTTGATCTTGTAGATATGACTCTGTCTTGACACCAGGTGTTGTTTATTTTGTTGTAGAGGCTGAAGTCTTGACACCAGGTGGTGTTTATTTTGTTGTAGAGGCTGAAGTCTTTGACATGAGAGTTACGTCTTTGATTACGTGATGATGGAAGAAGTCAAAAAGAGTAGGCAGTTTCAGTACTTAAAAGGCTGAACAGAGGTCACCCTTCAGGAGTCAGTACAAGACAGTGTAGAGGAAACTGTTTTTTAGACTTTCTGGGTAGTTTAAATTATGCAGTCCAGAGATGTTCTTGGTCAGAAACCTTTGGGGTCTTTCAAGATGCTCAAGGTACTTTGAGAGTTACATTTGAAAAGAGGCATTTTATTCAAAGTCATGCCTAAAAATGGCAGAGCATAGAGAGGCCAAGACTGTATGGGACCTAAAGGAGACATCCCTTCCCTACAGAAAAGCAGAGAAAGGTCTCAGTTGTGGTTAGAAAACTGTTTTACAAGGTGCTCAAAAGAAAGACTCTTAACATAGACATGAATATGTTTTGAAAGGAGTATCAGCAATGTGCTTAGAGGTAGGATTGATGTAAGTAACTATAGTATGTTGTTTGGCATTTAATATTTGACCATGAGTGACACATCAGGCTTTTGACTGGTTCAGACCCTGAGTGGAATATCAGAGTGGGATTTGACAGTTGGAAACCAGTTTACAGTCATCAGCAGATGTGGGTAGCCATGGTCCCTTGACATCTGCTTTTACTTCTGAGTAGTAGATGATGAACAACAGAGGACCAAGGAGAGAATCCTGTGGAATCCTGTGATGATAACCCTCTGGCTAGAGGAGACACACTGAGCCTTAGCATTGTGGGTTTTGTCAGAGTGCCAGTTGGCTATCCAGCAAATTATATGTAGCTTTATGTTAAGTAATGAGAGTTAATGTATGCTATCAGCATATGTGGAGGGAGTCCGAGACCTTAATGACGTCAGTGTAAGCAGTATGGACTGTCAGGCTCTTGTACAGGGCTTCACTGATCCTTTCAAAGAGGTTGACTATGATTATATGTTTACAAGCTGCATTTTGAAATCTCATTTGGTTTTGTTGTAGGGTTTGTCGGTCACCTATGTCATTGTTTATCTGCTCAGCAGTTATGTGCACCAAAATTTTAGACAGTACTTGTGAGACTAATAGGTTTACAGTTTCTGGGGGTTTGTTGTGGGGGCTGCCTATTAGTGCCACTGTGGCAGTTCTGCATGTTTCAGTGACATACTCCATGAAGAGACTTAAATTGAAGAGGTTTAAGGAGGGTTTGGCTAAGTGGTGATTGACACATACTAGAAAGCAGCCAGGGATATTAGCATGTTGCATGGAGCTATAATTTTTGGTTTTGGATGTTGCAGATATAACCTGGACCAATGCGATTTCAGGAAGGATGGGGAACAGCTGGCTGAGTTGAGAATGAATTTATCTCCAAGTATATTAGTAATAACTTTGGGATCAGAGTGGCAAATCCATTGGAAGTAAGTTTGTTACACTAATGCGTATCATTTCTAAGTTTTGTAATATAACTGAGAAAGGCCTTTCGGTTTTCTTTAGAGTTCATAGCAACTCTTGAGTTTATACCTGGACTTGCATTGCAGTCCTTGATGGTATGCTTCTGTTTACATACAGAGTGAAGCTTTTTATAATGTTTGTTTATATGGGAATCCCACCAAACAGGCTTATATCTGAATTTACCATTGTTGGCACTGGGAAACAGATTCCTTGATGCTTCTGGCCGTAATAGAATTGAATTCAGAGAAGTAAGCAGTAGCATGAGGTACCAGGGTGTTTGGAGAAATTGCAGCAATTGTAGTTGTCAACACAGTCTGTAATTATGAAATGATTTACTTTAGAGTAATTGCAAAATACCTTTTTTGAGGGGGTTTCAAAAGTATGATTTACAGAAAATTTCAACTTGATGGCCAGATTTTCCTAAGTAGATAGTACAGAAAGGGGAGAAGTTAAGGACAAGGTGGAGAGGAAAGCAATTTGGTCAGAGAAATTTGCATTAATAAATTTCAGTAATTTTTGAGCATATTTGTTGTTAGTTGTGTACGTTTATCATTTTATAGTGAGGTAGTTAATTTCATCCATAACAAGTGTATTTGGTCTGATGGTGAGCTTTTCAATCTGATTTAGGTGAACATAGAAGGGGACCTATAATTGGCAACGTTATGGTAGGCAGTTTTATTGAGTTAGCTGGACTTCTACAAATTCATATATGGCACTGTGCATGATTTGTCACAAAACAAAAGGTTCTAAACTTGTATGGATATATTTCCACAGTTTGCTGTGGACTTGAGCTGACAGTAGGTACTGAACTCTTCCAGGGAGTGCTATCTTTGCACAGAAACCAAGTTTTTATAAGTAGACAAATATTAATATCTGCATGGCAGAGAAGACTCCAAACTCAAATATTTTGCTTTCAAATTTGTATAATTTTAGCCATGTTGTGTTGATATTTCCTGAATTAAAATTTGCTAACTGGATATGTGTGTGACCTAAACTTTTATATAAATAAAGACATAACAGTGACTTTGTCTGTTAAGCAGTAGCCATTAGATGAGAGGTGTGTATTCCCTGGCAATGCAGGAGGATTCGTTTCTAACCTTGTCGCTGGCAGTCACATTCTTGATCCTCCCGAAATGATACCAGTTAATGTTTGAAACCATTTATTTTATCTTTAAAGTTGGCATAATTTCTGCTAATTTTGGAGTGCTACACAGCAACAGTAACTTATCTTCCTTGGAGATGTGGGAGGTGAGCTCAATAAAGTCCCTGTGCATGGTGGACCACTCAAAGTTATTCACTCCTGCATGAGCAGCCACAAAGTCACGCTTTGTCATCTGAGTCATAGAGTGTTGTCATGTACACATACAAGGATACTGAGAGCTTTTATTCACTGTATCTAATCCTAGCATAAGACACACAGTGTAATGTGCTCCTCTCCTTGTCTAGTCTGATGAGTGCAGTATTGGTGTGTCTGACTGCGGAATCACCAGTGAAAAAAAAAAAACATGTGATTCTCTGCAGGTCATTAAGACTTCAGGGGAGCATTTTTTCAGTTTTGGTATTGTGTCATAGAGATATGCGTGGGTGTAGCTGTGACTAGACATAAATGAGTCCCTGGGCGGCTGAGGTTTGCTATGTTTGAGTGTGGGAGGCTTAGTCAGAAATTTTTTTTATCAAACTCAGCATATGTTTGTACAGTTTTATGATTTTGTTGTACAGTTTTATGATTTTGTTTACCAGTGCTAAAGTGCTAGGTGCTGTTATGAGGAAATCTCCCAAACTAATTAAGTATTTCCATTTTTCACATAAAAATCATAGTGGTCCAGAAGAAGTAAATTTGAGGCGGTCACTACAATACCTTAAAAATCCCAGTGCTCATAGACTGGCAAGGGAAGACATATGAGCGCAGTGAGTGTTTGATGACAGCAGCAGTACTTTTTATTAGGGGCTTTATTGGAGGAGTTAAACAAGGGTTGCCAGGAATGAGAAACAGTAGTGTTTTGCCTCTTGGCTAAAATATAGTTGTTACTAGTGCTGGTCTCAGTGTAGCTGTGCATATCTAGGAATCATTGTCACTCTACTCCTTCTCTCACCAGGATCAAAACTGTAGCATTGACCCCAAACTGTTTTTTGAATACCATGTTCCAGGCTTTCCACTAATCAGTAGTCTCATTGTAGATATTGCAGGGGTCTGTAGGCTTGTTTGTCTTCTCTTGATAAATGTAGTGGGTAGTATTTTCATCAGCTTATCACAGTACAGAACTGAAGTGCACAGCCACTGAAAATTTAAAATGCAGTGATCCCCACACAATTAATAACCAAACTATATGAGAGGAGTCACACATGCACACACTGACCATTTAGACACAGAAAGGAATCCATGTACCTCTGCTGCTATTCTCACAAGCATCAAAAGAGTAGAACCAATCTTAAGCTTGTTCCTGAGAAGCCATTTGCAGGCTCTCCAGCAATCGGCAGTCTCATCCCAGACACTGCAGATTTTAAAATCAAGCTAGAAAAGGGGGATAACACTGAAGGCATTGTAGTAAGCACCTAATGCGTGTGAAGATATGAAAGTGAGGGTAATTGATGTTTTACCAGTGTAAGGGAAGGGTAATGCCAATATGATTTACAATGCTCACTGGTATGACTAGAGGTGATGAGACTGGTAAGAATACCTAAAGTTAAATTTACATAAGGGGAAGACAGCTCAGGAGCCACTGGATTTAAGGACACAACAAAGATAATCTGGGTATGGTGGGGAGAGGAACACCCAGAATGGTTAGACAATTTTGCCTGACAGCTCACACAGATTATAACATGTCCCATTTTGCCTCCCTGAAAGGTGTAATTAAAAATGGTACTTCTCAACTTCTCCCACAACCCAGTGTTGGTCCCTTTGAAATTAAGGAATGGGTAACCATTTGAAAGGTTGTGACCCATTACAGCAAGTCCGGAAACGCAGAGGCTGAATGGCCAAAAACATGGACTTCTGTATACTAAGTCTGAGATGCCATTTCTCAGAATATTCCCTTTTCTCTGAGGTATGGTGATCTTAGCATTGGTATTTATAGGTTTGGGGTGTGTGGGAGGCTTGCACAGCAGGTGGGGTGCAGGGCCCCCCCTTGTAATAAGTTTTAAGGATAAGAGTGATTTTTCAAGATTTGCTCTTCTCTGGCCTTTTTTTTTTTGGCTTTTCAGCACTTGGCATTTCCAGTGCCAACATTTCAAGAGGGAGCTCTAGGAATGTAGCAGAAGTTTGTGTTAAATGGCCCAAACTAAGAACTTTTTGAACTTTTTTAAAACTCCAAGGACAAAAGAAATTAAAGTAAAACAAACTGCAGTAAAAACGAGCAAAAGGTAAAAAATAATGTAAGGATGTCAGCTCCAAACAAGAAAGCCTGAATGATCACAGAACAAGTCTACTTAGCAGCTCACTGTTTGCCAAAACCACAGTATGCATTTTTTTTTGCTTTTAGTTTTTGGACCTATTCTACCTTTTACCAGCCACCTTCAACAGAAACAGCCACATAGATCCATTCAATCCCCTCCAGGTTTGAGACTGTATCCAATCAGTTAAGAGTTGAGCACTGAGGGTGGCCCTGTCATTTTCAGTGGATTGTGTTTTTTTTTTTTAATAAATCCATAACTCATGCATGCTCACTAGGCAGAGGAACAGTGGATATAGTGTAGCACTGTCACTTGTACTCATAGTTGACATAATCAGTCAGATGAGCGTACTTCTTTAACAGGTTAGTTGCTTTGAGTAAGTTTCTCTTTTCACCACTGGGAAATTGTTACATCTCCTGTGCACCAGACATTAGTCCCCCCCAGGGAGGTGAGTGACATAGGTGACTGGGCATGATGCCTTCTCTCTTCCTTCACTCTTTTCAGCTCCATATCCAATGCCATAACCAGTTTTTGATCCCTGTCATTTGAGTCATAGGGTATTGTCATGTACACTCATACAAGCTCTACTGAAATGCGCTCCAGAGTATGATTCAGCCATGTTCAAATACCCCTGGGCAGATTGATTGGCTCAGAATGACCAGAAAATGACTAGTTTAGTCTCTGAGAGCTGAACATAAAAAAGTCCTTATCTTTCAGTTGTTTCACTTATATTACATGGCAGTTTGAGTGCCACATTGTTGCTTTCAGATAATTTAATAATCTGGATATACAGTCTCCTCGGTCTCACCAGCCGATGTAGATACCATCTAGAAAATCTAGATAGATGCATTACTTTTTAGAGTGGATGTTCTGATTTCCCTACTTTCTCATACATTATAACTGCCAAAATAAATTAACCTTTCCTTCTGAGGCAAGTTACATAGTACAAACACTTTTCCTTATAGATTTTTAAAGCATCTCTTGAGTTTCACATACACTGACATCTGTCATGTTGCCATTAGAGCTTTTTTTTTAAATTGTCATTTAACAGTCATTTACACTTTGTATTCTTTGAATGGTGGATATCATGGCTACTGCACTTCTTTCAAAATTAATACTATTGTTGACTTTTTTTTTTCATTTTTTTAATTACCGTGTTATTTTTTTTAATTACAGTGTTAGGTAAAAAATAACTCAATTACTTAATTGTCTTTATTTTTGTGCTCACTGCTTCCAGTTTTTAATCAGTGTCCACAGGACTATGTATTTTTGCTGTCAAAACTATTTTCCACTGTTACCCTTTCACATATATGGCTATATCTTGTTTTTTCTTCCAAGTACGCTCTGCCTCCTTATAATTTCATTTAACTTCTGCTTCAAAGTACAATTTTGTTCTGTATTTCCATTACTTTGCTGTACCCATACTAGGACTCACAGCATATTCTCCATGCCCTTTCTTATATCCCTTTAAGTTTCCCCTTATATCTTTTATTGCCATCATAATTTGGCCGCCACATACAGTTTCGCTTCACCTTTTCCTTCACTTCTATATTCATGTGGATCCTGCAGGGGAACCTCCAGTACCTCTTGATTTAAAAGATGCTTCACTGCACTGTAGTTATCAGTGAAGTTGACTTTGTAGCCTTGCAATATTTTTTTGATTTTCACTGTATCACAATGTGTGTGTGTGTGTGTGTGTGTGTGTGTGTGTGTGTGTGTGTGTGTGTGTGTGTATATACATATGCAGGTATATATATATATATACACACGTGTATATATATGTGTGTGTGTGTATATATATATATATATATATAATATGTGTGTGTGTGTGTGTGTGTGTGTGTGTATATATATATATATATATATATATATATATATATATATATATATATATATATATATACACACATTATGTGTGTATGTATGTGATTATTTATTTATTTATTTATTTATATATATATATATATATATATATATATATATATATATATAATGTGTGTGTGTATGTCACGATTCTTCATTTTGCAGTCATTAAATTTACTTCATGTAATGACAATGCTTAAATATTCATTGCATTATATTTCCTCTTTCCTTTACTTTTCTCCAATTTTTCACTTGAAACATGAACTCTATTGATTTAAAATGAGCCCTATTGGTTTTGTGTCATCAGGTTTTAGAAGTTGAATTAATGGTATAAAGTCCTCTTTATGTATTTTTCTTTGTACCCTTTATAATAATAGTAAAAGTAAGTTATGGTGTTCATCCATGTGCCCTTAGTAACTTTTGCATTCGCAGAAGAAATCACGTTTTGTTGATTTCTTATCTTGCATTCTCCTTAATTAAGTAATACTCTTGTTTGCTTTATGCTGTATGCCTTGCTTAAGGCTTTAAGGGCTGCAAACAAAGATCTTCTTCTATGCCTTGCTTAAGGCTTTAAGGGCTGCAAACAAAGATCTTCTTCTGCTAATTTATGAAGAACACCTGCTTCATTAATCTGCTATGTTTTCCAGTGTCAGTGTTTACTACATTGTGTCATGTACCTGACCACAAAGTTAAATATAAACTATTAATGGGAGCTTACCTAGATTAGAGAAATTAACAAAAATGTTACTGCATCATTTCATTTCAAAGATTGCCAGCAGAAGAAAGGAAGCAAACAGAATGAAAGGTAGGATACCAAGATGAAGCAGAAAAGGTATTGACAGAAGGCAGAGAACTCCTTTATAATGTTTGTTTGTGTCTTTCGGTTTTTCCCGGTTAGGGGTCGCCACAGCGGAACTCCGGTCCGCTAATGATTGGTAGTTGATTTTTACGTGCCGAGTTACCAGCCCTGATGCACAACCTTCAACGAAGGTACGCCCATTCACGCATGTCTCCATGCAGATGACGCTCTAACTGAGAATCGAACCTGACAGCGTCTTACTGTGAGGCGACAATAAACTCCTTTATAATAGTATTTGCAATTTTGGAGACCATATGAGACTAAGAAAGGAAGGAGGCAGGTCACAGAACAGCAAGAAAACAGTTGTAAGATCTTCACCAGAAGATCAGTAAAGATGGCACATGCATACTCTCTTAAATGGTACTGTCACAATCTTTAAAATTAAAACAGTCCTTAAGATAATGGATGTTCTCAAAAATTAAAGATAGGCATAGAAAGTGGGTCTAAAAAGGATGCACCATAAAAGGTATAAACCGGCAGGCCATCAATGGAACCTAGCCTGAGCATAACTTCTCACTATCTAAAAGCTATTCAAGTCATGAAACATGATCACAAAAAAAAAAAAATACAACACTTTGTATCACAATAAAAGACACAACAGCATGTATCAGAATAAAAAAAAACACAGCAGTGTGTTACTGTTTTTGATTGGCCATTCCACATGCTATTTGCAACCTTCCTGTCATTTCTGTCTTTCGTTCAGCACTATTTCTCCATCTGTTATCGGCTTTGTAATGTTGGGTGGTTTGGCATAACGTGATGCCTGCTTCCTTGTTGTTGCTCCTACATCCCCTCCAGCCTCTCCCTAGGTGTTCATCTTCTTTAGAGACAGATCAGTGTTTTAATTAATGTTCTCTTTCTCTTGCTCCCTTTCTCTCTCTATTTGTGTGTGACTGCTCAGTAACATTTTTGCCGTTATTTTCTTTAGCAACTGGCATTTCCTGATCTGTTTTCTTTTTCACTGTTGTCACTAACTCTATGTTTTTGTTGCTTCTCTTACACCTAACGTTCATTTTCAGTTATGTCATTTTCTCACTGTCTTTACCTTGCTCACTCTGTTATTTTTTCAGCATTTTTATTCATATGATGTTAACATTTTGTACTGCAGATGGATTAGATTTTGGCAGAAAAATAACCGTTTTGGTCTAGTCCACCTGACTGCTCAAACTAAACAGATAAATAATGATTACTGCATATCACAGTGAGGGGAAAATGTAAAATTAAAGCAAAGTTGGACCATTATTTTTATGACTTTCTAATTTGCAGTGTGCAACAATATATCATATTTATTTTGTGTTGTACCACCAGTTTGCATGAGGGTAGTGATATCTCTCAACGTCTTAGCTGATAATATCTGGACAAAGGAAAAATAATGAGGGGGACAAAGGCCCAACATAGTTTTTTTGAGTGTTACTTTCATTCACTTAAAAAGTTAATACAACACCAGGTTTTGTGACAGCTTGCATTTTCTGAACAGTAAGAAGTATGAAATTCTCATGTCTGACGTTACTGACTGACTGTAATCTTTAGTGATTTCCCAGAAAATCAAAAAATATATGAAGGAGACGTGGCAAAAGTATGAGGAGACAGGATGGGAAAAGATTAACATAATTTTAACCTCAGTTGATATGTGGCTTATAACCTAATATAGCATGATAATAACACAGTTAGCGCAATTCAATTTTGCCAGAGGGCATGGTGGCAAAATGTCATGCACTGAAGAAGGTAGCCGATGATTCTTTATTACATATTCATCCACATTCAAAAAGACATAATTTGGTTAAAATAAGGGAAGGCTGAAAATATGAGAAGACCTGTAATTAAAAGTAATTTCTACAGTCCAATGTGTGTCAAGGGCTTCCTGCAGATACAAAATGTAGCATTAACTGTTTGAAGAAGTACCAAAAACCTGACTTTATACTCGGTGTGACCTCACTGTATTGATTAAATTTCCGAACACTGCACACTCCATGGTTAGTTTTGCAAAAACTCAACATTTTAAAAATAAATAAATAGACAAAGTAAAGACAGTTACCAGGGTGACGTTTTTATCACATTCTAACATCAAAGACACATAACAGTGTTTCACTAGTGACCAAAATTGGGATACAAATTGCAATTTTTGATTGTGCAGATTATAGTACCTATGAAATCCACATGCCCACATGCTTATTGCACAATCTTAGCATTCTACATTATCTAAATGATTTATTAGAAGGACTCGAAGCATATTTTAAATAAATAACTTGGCATTTCGAAAATTAACCATAACTGAGTGTGGAATGATGTATTCTAATCATGGTGGCATGGGTAAACCTCCTCCAACATCACTGCTAGGAACATTCTTGGCCATAATAAAGTAGTTTATCATGCTGTGCCTTTTTAATATTTATTCAAGTTTGCTAAAGCATAATTTAAATTGAATTAATCTGTTCAAAATAATATTAGTCTCATTCAGTTATAATTGTAATTACTTGCTTTCCAAACCAAAATCTTCACAAGTCTTACCCAGATTAAACATACAGTATAGTAAGACATTTCAGAATTGGCTTGTCCCTGCTCCATTCCAACCAACAAAGCACAGCATGGAAAAATGTAAAGCATGAAACTTCATGTGGATCATTATGAAGCTACTTAGGATGGACAATGTTTGCTACAGTATGGAGTCAACTACTCTAAAAGGGAGAAAAGCACTGAGACCTCACTAATTGTAATGAACATCATTAGCATTGAATAAAGTAATAGCATGTTTTTCTGATATAGGTTCATAGGTTGGTACTAGGCTATCTGACCGAAGGCACATATTAGCCCAGCCACGTTGTGCGGTATTCACCACCCCTTTAGTAGTTCCCTAGACCCTTGTACTAGCAGCTGGTACCCTTGGCCCCTATCTAGTAGTGCTGTCGGTGTGATCCCCAGTGTGAACTTTGTTACCCATCCACGCATCAAGGTTCCTCTTGAGTGATGGTGAGGGGCTCTGTCTTATGTAGATCGGGTCCCTGTTCCATAGTAAGGGAAGTCTCTGCGAAGGGAATCTATCCCTCCAGCATGTTCTATTCATTGTTGTGTTGAGGTTTATATCCCTAGAGCGTGTAGCTCGAGTAGATTTAGTTTTGCTAAGATGGAGCATGTTCAACAATTCTGGCTTGGACATTGTTCTGTATGTTAGACAGAGATCGCCTCTGAGAAAGCGGTATGCAGCAGAGAACAGTCTTAGCTTTTTCAATCGTGCTGCATAGGGCAACTGTTTGAGGCCAGTAATCCTCTTGGTTAGGTACCTTTGTGGTCTCTCCAGCTGCTGGAGATGTCTAGCCAGGTACATTCCAATTGGTGCATTGTACTCAATAATGGGTCTGATGAAGGAAGAGTAGAGGGGCACCATTACATCCTTAGATCTTGATGTGAACCCTTTCGTGATCAGATGGGTCACATAGAAGGATTTTCTAACCACTTTGGCAACATGGTTATCAAAGGAAAGCTGACTATCTACTTGGGTCCCTAGATCCCTTATTTCTTCTTCAGATTTCAGGGGATTACCTCCTATGTTGTAGTTTGCGGATACTCTGTTTTTTCCAAAGGGGATTACTACGCATTTTTTTTTGCATTTAGCTTGAGACCATGGCTTTGACACCATTCATCAGTCTCATTTAGGCCCTTCTGGAGGATCTCCATGCCGGTCGGAGACTCTATTATAGCACCCAGTTTGCAGTCGTCCGCAAACTTAGTCAGCCACAGCCCTTCAGTGCTTCTTGCCTGTACTTCTGAGAAGTATATGCCAAACAGGAGGGGCGCCAGGACAGAGCCCTGAGGGACACCACTCATTACTGGTCTGGATTCAGACATAGATCCCGCTACTCTTACTTTATGGGATCTCTCTGAGAGCCAGTTTGCGATCCATCTTGTGACGTAAGGGTTTATGCCCAGGCTGGTGAGCTTATCAATAATACCTGAATGGGGAATGGTGTCAAATGCTTTAGCAAGGTCAAGGTAAGCCGTGTGTACCTCCTTTCCCGTATCTATAGCCTGAGTAACTGTCTCAAAGAAATCCACCAGGTTCAGGAGGCATGATCTGCCCTTGACGAAGCCGAACTGTGTGGGGTCCAGCAACTGGAGGTTCCCAATCTCTCCATTTATGAGTTTCATAATGATTCGCTCCATAGCCTTACAGATCAAACTGGTCAGGCTTATTGTGCATAAACTAGGGTACTCGTAGAAACGCAAGCATAGAAGGGGAAATATACAAGACTACATAGACGTACATCAAGATCTGACAAACTTTGCAACAATGAAGTATATTTCTTAGTGACCTGGAGAACTGTGATGCATGGTGTCCTCCAGATTCCCATATCTTAAGCCTGTTGAGTCTGCTTCTGCTCCTGTTCTGTTATGAGAATATTTGTTAATACATCTGAATGCGTGGGTATCAGAGCATTTCCAGCATGGCCCTGTTGGATGTTCTAGTATTCATATTTATACAGATGACCGGAAAGACAGATTTATTTGTACATTTACCTTGAAGCCACTTAACTCCAAGAGATAGCAGTCCCTAAGGTATAGCCAGAAATTAGACTTTTTAGGACATTTCCAGAGAATGTGCATGATGTTACCATACACATGCTAAAGTTTCAATAAGTTGGTCATGAGGAAATCTCACACTGGATCTTTCATCTTGTCAGCTCCACCAGTCAGACAGTCATTTTCGCCAACAGGAGGGTCCTATTCCCAAATATTCTAGCCAGTCTTGCTGGAACACAAAATAACCTAATACTTGTTCTCCACACAGGAGTACTGCCAGAAGGTTCTAAGAGGTGCTGTTAATTGTGCAGCCAAAGGTGGAGTTCTAAGTTTGTTTCCCAATTATTCTTAAGGAACGGGAAAGGTTTAATGGGTGCATGCTTTGTACATTAGGCAAATATTAGGTGTAGGGGGTTGTCTTTTGAGACTACTGTCTTTCTTGATCTTTTTTGGGTAGGAATGGTCATGAAAGCCTTCCACTAGTTTAGGAACAAAAAAATAAGTATGAGCACCTTCCTCACTCATAGTTCTGTGTATGTTGTCTTTCTGAAACCTAGCTGACATCTGCTATTGAGTAAGAACCCTTGCTTGGAATATAATTGGAAAACATTGCTAGAGCCACTCTGCTCCCCCAATTCGTATCTGCTGCTGAAACATCCCTTCTTCTGCATGTTATGTCATATTAAATACTTTAGTAATGTATGTCTGATACAGGTAATTTATAAACCATTTCTAAACTTTACAGCTTAGCAGAGGGCATGTTTGGTGGTGGGCAAGATAACAAAGATCCCCAAGACAATGTACTATTTAATAAAGTGGTTCATTCTCATGTGCGTAGTCCCTTAAGAAAAGGGTTTTGATAGTCACTTTGCATCACCCACTAAAAGAAAACCTTAATGATGGTAACAACCTGTTAATTTGTTTGCAGGTTCAGTCTGTGTCACCATGCTTTTTGGAGTGATATTTGTCTAGCTGACACCACAGTCCTCCAAAATACTATTCTGATGAGCTTTAGCCATATTAAAAAAATTGGACTATTTTGCTCCGGTAATATAGAATAGCTGTACAAAAAATACAGGAGGAACTAGCCATCTCTGTGCCATAGAGAAATAAATCCCTCACAAGGGCACAATTGACCCAATTTCAGTTAGTGGCCTGGGTGCCAGTAGTAGCTGGCCAGTGGAGTATGGAGTTAGTGGCCATTGTCAGCTGTTCCATCTTGGGAGGAAGGAGAGTGGTGGCTGTGGCTTGCCACTTTAGTGATCTCTAGCAAGAGTGCTAAGTATTAAACCTAGAGTGTGGACCTAAGGTGAGTATGCTGCCATGGTGCAGTCACACAAGCCAAGGAGATTCTTCATGTGTAGACATGCTCCCCTCAGAGAAAAGCATACAGTGGTGCTTGCTGAGTCACCAAAGGGGAGGAGGATGCTCCACCTGGGGAGAGAGAGAGTCACAATGCAGGACCATCAAGCTGGCTCACTCTCTAACATCTGTTAACATGCATATACAAACTGACACATGAGCTTAGCATATGTACAATAGAAAAAAGAAGAGATGTGGAATTGTATGACTGTACTGGGGAATTGGTATAAATAATCAGAGGTCATTGTAGTTAGAAGGTCAATGCAGCAGATTAAGGATCTGTGAAACAAAACTAAGACGGGAAGACTAGTGCAAAATGTGTGCATATTGGGCCGGGAGGGAGGTAACTGCAGAGTATCTAGATGCAACAATTTGCTGGTTTTAAAGACCTCATGTCTTTTGGTGACTGGATATTTGTTTATTTGCAGTACTGTGTAAGGAAAACAATAGATTATTAAATAACTAAGGCAATGACATTAACTGACCATAACAACGGCAATAAAAATGTCAAACGGTTTATGAACTACTGTAAATGGTCATATGCTGATCACTGCTGCAATGGCCTTAGCTGTGTGGGGTATAAACTGCCAAAGATATAACAGTTGGCCAGCTTCCAAAGCTTCAGGGCACCTTCCATGTATCCAAACTGTCAGGCAGCTCAAGCTGAGATGACTAAAAGACAAGTTTGGGAGCGAAGCCCTTCAGAGCTTTACTGCTGTTAAAGAGTACACTACCCTGAGGGTTTCAAGGATCGCTGGTTGGCTTGTACTTTTGTTTGCTAGGCAAATAAGTTCCCTTTGGGGGGAAAAAACTTCCATTTTGTTAATGTTTTATTACTTTCCTCTTCCAGAATGTCATTTTTAAGCTAAAAGTGTTGTGTTTTAACAGACTGTCTCAAGACTGTAATGCACTTTTAAATGGACAGCTTGTTTTTTCTGTCAGTTTAAAAGTAATGTAAAGGAACTGAAAACATTTTTTTCTGTGGCAAAATTGTGTTTAGGAGACTGGCATTGTGTGTTAAAGTGTTTTCACTTTATTTTTCTGTCAAAAAAGTAAAGTTTTGTGGACTGATAGTGCATGGAAGATACTAGTGGTGACGTAGTCAGCCCTTCTTCTAGACACAAAAAGAAAAAAAATAAACAAACTGCCTTTGCCACAACAGCAGGCTAACAGTTTGCCTCAGCGTTAGGTAGGTGAATTTGCTGTGGCCATTTGCTGTACCTCAGACCACTCATCTTGTACCTTGGATCCCTTTGGTAAAGCACTGACAACCAGTGTGGACCAGGGGTTAGCCATGTCCTCTGCAGCTGTTGTGGTCCCCTCAGTGGACAAGGGAGATTCACTCTTGTCAGTCTTAGAGAGGGGAAAAGGGATGTTTTCCCTGTTGTTAGAATGCTGTAGTCATCTCTGGGGAAGCTGCTGCTGACATTAGTAACACTGTTAGCCTAATTTTCCTGTAAAACAAAAACAGAAAACTAAGCATGTATTTACTCCTCCTCAGTTTTCTTTAGATGGGTCTGGCTTGGGGTTTAATTCAGGCTGTCTGTCCTTCTTGTAGTTTCTGATAAAACAGAGAAATTAGTGTTTTCTAGAAGAGATTCAAGATTCTGAATCTGAACAGGAAGCTGCAAGGTTGGATGCAGTTTTTCTCCATCAGATTCCTGATTCAGACTCTGTGAAGAACTTAGTATGTTCTTCATATTCATCACTGCAGCAGTAGCTTTATCTATATGGGTTATATCCTGCCAAAGATATAACAGCTGGCCAGCTTCCAAAGCTTCAGGGCACCTTCCATTTGCCCAAACTAACTAAAAGACAAGTTTAGGTGTAAAGCCCTTCAGAGCTTTACTGCCGCTAAAGAGTATGCTCCTCTGAGGATCAACGGTCTGCTTACGCTTTCCTTAGCTGGACAGATAAGTTCCCTTTGAAGGAAAAAAAAACTTCCATTTTTTTTTAACTCCTGTTTTATTACTTTCCTCTTTGGGAAAGTTATTTTAAAGCAAGGAGTGTTGTATTTTAATGGATTGTCTTGAGACTATAGCATACTTTCAAATGGAGCACGTGTAGTTCTGTCAGTTTAAAAGTAGTATTTTCTGTCAGTTTAAAAGTAGTATTATCTATCTCAAACTTTATTCTGTGGAGAAATAATGTTTATTTTAAGGTTGTGGGGCTGCCATAATGTTTAAAAGTGCTTTTTACTGTGTTTTTTTCTGTAAAAAAGGTAACTTTTGTGGATTGATAGTTTTACTGGCATTGTTGCTTGGTTTTCCTCAGAATAGAGATGGCATTTTCTGCTTGACTATGGAACAATTGTACTCCCACTGTCTGGCGTTTTTCCAGCTTCAAAATGAAAAAGTTAATTAAACAGACTTTGCCACCACAGCAAGCTAGCTATTTGCCTCAGCCAGAGATGAGTGATTCTGCTGTGGCCACTTGCTCCTCAGACCACTAATTTTTTTACCCCAGATCCCACTGGTATAGCACGTACTGACACTGTGGACTAAGGATTAACCACATTCTCTATGGCTTTTTGGGTCCCTTCAGTGGGCAAGGGAGAACCGCTTTTGTCAGCCCTGGGAGAGAGAACAGGGAAGGCTTCCCTGTTATGTCAGAATGCTGGGCCCTTCCCTGGGGAAGCTGTGGCTGCCCCCATTTTTCCTGTCAAAAAGAAACGGAAAACTAATCCTGTACCTACTCCTCCACAAATTTCTTTGGATAGGAGTAGTTTACAGGGACTGGCTCATGGTTTGATTCAGGCTATTGATCCTTCTTGTAGAGTAAATTTTGGTAAAAGAAAAAAAGATATAACACAAAAACTTGGTAGAGAAAACCACTCTACCAAGTTTTTGTGTTATATCAGTTTTGCAGCTTGTTTTTTCTTAAAAGAAAAAAAGATGCCACCTTTCCTGAAGAGATTCAATATTCTGAATATGAATATTCAAGATTCTGAATCTGAATGGGATGGATTCGGTTTTGTCCTCTGAGTTCTGATTCAGACTCAGACGAGACATCTCTTTTTCTCCCTGTGTGTGTGTGGGGGGGGTTCTCTTTCTCTGATGCTATTGCTAGAATGTCCCGGTGTTTTCAGTGGGAGAACACTGAGGTTTCTCAGTCCCGCAAATAATACTATGAGTTGTTACAGAAGGATTTTCCAGAACCGACATCCTTTCCTCTTGTCATCTCTGCTTTGTAGAATTTGTGTATTGCTGCCTGCAGTTTTCCTTATAGTCAACTTTGCCTAAAAAGGCAGATAGGATGTGTAAAGTTTCTCAGTCCTACTATTCCCAAGTCTGACCCAGCAGCTATAGCCTTAGTTGACTCCTGTGCTGCCAAGCACTTAATTCAAAGATGGGAAAAATGTATTGATAGGCATGGGGAAAGGGTGTATACTTTTTCAACTTTGAATTTCAGAATCTTAAATTGTCAGGTTCTTATGTTAAAATTTTATTTTGACATCTTGTGAAAGTATGAGGAATATTTTATCTACAGTTTCTTGTGAATAAAAATCTGCTTTAAATGTCTATTGCACAAGTCTATACTCGTTTGCAGTGTGTGTGTGTGTGTGTGTGTGACTCTGTTGATAGTTCTACCAGGACTGTGCTCCATATGGTTTTAAGGAGGTTTGCTTGGCTGCATTCTCAGAACCTTCCAGAGGATGTTGTTAAAAATGAGATTTTAAATTTTCCTTTGGATAGAGAGTTAATGTTTAACCCCTAAGCTGCAGAGGTAATCAAAAAGCACGATGAAGGGGGCTAGCTGATTTAAGGAATTCCTAAGATTTTTTCAGCCCTCCTTTTCAAAATGGTCCAAGGGGTTTCCTTTCTCCTCATCCAATTTTTGCAAAAAAAAAAAACACAGAATAACCAAGAAGTGGCAAGGAAATTCCAGAAAGAAGTGCCAAACCTCCCAAAACCAAGGACACTCCAAGTCTGAATGAAAATTCAAGACACCTTTTGACCCCCATCTTACCCTGGCCCTCTTTCTCTTCCAGGAAGTCTGAATCTTCATTTCTCTCTTTGGCAACAAATAGTTTCAGACAAATGGGTTCTGAAAATCATTTGTCAGGGTTACAGGTGACAGTCAGAGGAAATCCCTTATTTCAGGGAGTCATTCCTCATTCTGCAGAGCAGACTGTTTTATTTCCTCCTGTTCTTCATCGTATGCAGTCCCAAGGAGTGAGAGCCGGATCCTCTTTCTCAGGTGGGGGAGGGGTTTTATTCAAGGATGTTCCCAGTCCCAAAGAAAGAAAACACTTGGGGACCAGTTCTGGATCTGTCTTTCCTAAACCTGTTTGTGATAGTTCCCAAATTCAGAATGATGTCACTTTACAACCTATTGCCTCTTCTCCCTCTTTCAGGTTTCCTGGTAACACTAGACTTAAAAGATAACCTATCATATAATATTCCTATTCATCCACACTTAAGGTTTTGTATGTCTGGATTCACAAAGTGTATAGCTTCATTTATAGCTTATTACAGGCCACAGGGTATCTGCATTTCTCCGTATTGAGACAACTTGCTTATCTGTGCAGAGTCTTTTTAAAATAGTCAGGAATTGCTCTCTTGGGTGAGAGATCTCTTGCTTAAGATGGGAGCAGAGAACATTCAGAGTCTTTCTTGACTACCTCACACAGGGTTGTGTTCCGGGGATGTCATCCAGACACCTCGGTACAAAGAGCTTTTTCTTCCACGGGGAAAAAATAGATCTTTATTTAGATCTCTTTCTAAATTTTTCCACTCAGATTTTGGTCACTGCGACAGAATACATCAGAATTTTGGGTCTCATGGCAACTGTGATTCACATGATACCTCTTGTCAAAACTCCACATGAAAAAGATACAGTGGTATTTGAAATCTCTTTGGTCACAGCATCAATACCATTTATCTTTTCAGATCCCAGTACTGGGGTTTGTCAGAAGAGATATCACTTGGTGGAGACAACAGATATCCTTAAATCAAGGACTCCCTTGCCATTCCCTGCTCTAAAGCATTCAGTCAGCACAGACGCTTCAGACTTTGCTTGAGGAGCAGTTTTAGGAGAGGTAAAAGTGCAGGGGAGTGTGGGACACCAAGGACTGATGCAAGCATATAAATATTAAGGAAATGCTTGCCCTGATCAAGGCACTTAATTCTCTGAACCATCTGTGGTTCCTGGCACCTCTTACAAGTGGTTACAGACAATACCACAGTGATGTGGTACACCACCAAGTAAGGGGGAACCAGGTCATACCCACTTTGCAAACTAGCCAAACAGTAGGGGGCCCAGCACTGACCCTTGAAGCACCCTGCTTGTGACAGGTCTGCTGGTTGATGTGTAGTCACCCACTTTGATAGTGTATGACCGGTTTGCATGCCAGTTGGCAACCCATCTTACAACAAAGGGGGTGTACATTCAGTTTGCTAAGTTTATCAGTAATGCCCGAGTGTGGGATTGTGTCAAAGGCATTTGCCAAGTTGAGGTTTGCTGTGAGCACAGATTTGCACTTGTCAGTGGCCCTGGTCACATTTTTGAAGAAATCCACCAGGTTTAACGGGCAGGATCTGCCCTTGATGAAGTCAAATTGGGTCGGATCCAGGGTTTGGAGGTCACCTATGTGTTCATTTATGAGGTCCATGATGATATGTTCCATGGCTTAATAGATGAGGCTGGTCAGACTTATGGGTCTATAATTTCCTGGGTCTGTTGCCAAACCACCGTTGTGGAGGGGGGTAACTTTTGCTGTTCTCCATTCCACAGGAACAAAGTTAGTGGTTTGGCTGTGATTGAATAGAGTACGTAATGGTGATAATAGTTCATGTTTTACTTTGTGTAGAAAACAGCCTGGGATGCCATCTGGTCCCATAAGAGGCTGTGTTTTTTGCCTTAGACAAGTCTTTAATGACCTGCTCTTTGGATATATAGTGTCAGGGGGAAGTAGGGGGCAAAGTTTGTGTTAAGTATGGTGGGGATAAGGGATTGAAAGTTTTGTCAAATCTGTCCACTGTCAGGTTTGCTATCTCTGAGGGATCAGTGTGTGTGATACTGTTAGTCTAGTTCGGCACATGCTTGGGTCCTACCTTTTAAGCTACATACATAGCTGTTAAAGGCTATGATTATCCTTGGCTGTGATTGCTAAGTTTTTCTCAAAATTACCCTTAGAGGATTTGACATGTTTTCTTATTTGTCTGTTAAGGCTGAGGAGGGTGCTTTTCCATTGTTGGGACCTCGCCTTAGTTTTTTTTTTTTTAGCTAGCAACCTTTTGGATTTGTTGTAAAGTTTGTTGATGCTGGATATCCACCAGGGCATCGTTTTTTTACTTGGGTCACTGGCGTTGATTCTTTCTGTAACAGTCAAGTCTATATACTTATACAAGTGATTGTACAGGACTTTAATGTAAGCTTTGGTGTAGTTACCACTTCCAGCTGGGGTGGGGCTTGGAAGGCATTTATACCTTCCCCTAGTAGGGTGTAGCTTGTTTTGGTGAAGTTTTCTAGTTTGACTTCACCCTTTGCGAGTTCTGGTGTTAGTGACAATTTGAAGGCAACTGATTTGTGGTCAGATTTAATTAATGAGGGTCCGACAGTTGCTGTGCTGCATTTGTTTGTCATATTAGTGAGGACTAGATCTAGTATGTTTGCTCCTCTTGTTGGGGTTTGAACAATTTGTTCCAGGGCATTTGAGTTAACAAAGTAAAGGAACTTTTGCACTAGTTAGGGCTAGAGTAATCCAGTTTGCTCAAGTAGGCCTCATGAGCATCATGATCCATGGAGGGGGATCTATAACTAGCTATGAAATAATCCATGGAGGGAGATCTATAACTAGCTATGAACTGAATGGGGGTCTTTCCCACAGTAATCTTGAACATGGAGTAGCTCCATGGAGTTGTCCCAATCTAACTAGTCGGGAGTTGAATTTATCTCTAATATAGACCGAAACAATTCCTCCTTTGGTTCTCACACGTTCGTTTTGTGTCTGAAGGTGTTGAAGGCATTGTAGCCTTGTAAGGCCGGGGCACTGTCTGAGGCCTTGAACTAGGTTTCTGTGACCGCACAAACATCTAAATCCTGCAGTGATAAGTACTTCCAGGGTGTGTAGTTTTTTCTTTAAGCTCCTAGCATTTAGCAGCATAACTCTTATTTTTGTTATGGTTGGCAATTTTAATATCGGCAATTTTGTTTTTGAGACCTTGCCTAAAAAAGACACTATGGGGGAGGCAAGAGCCTTTGCCAGCAGCCGAAAGCCTACTGGTGCCAGGTGCAAACTGTCTGTTGCAAAGCAGCGAGGTGTCAACCATGTCACCAGGCTGAAAGAAACTGGATCCCCTTTGAATGACACCAAAAACTAAGCCAATTATTGAAATCGATCATTTTTTTGTTTATACTGTGGCATCATTCTAGGTGAGGGTAATATGCTGCTCAAGGCTAGAGATGTACTTGCCTGGGACACATACTCTGAGAGCTCAGTCATGTCTCTCTTCGTATAGTCCAGTGAGGTATGTCTCACTTTGTTCACTCCAGCATAAACTATGATAGAGTCATTATGGTACTTGTTTCTGAGAGACCTGAGTACATGCATGATCTGACAAATCTTGGCACCGGACAGACAGCTGACTGTGACTTTCTCCTTATCTAACCTGGTGAGGGGGACATCCATGTGTCTCACTGTGGAGTCTCCAGTGACGAGAAAATTTGATTTTTGAGTGTTACGCCTTAAGGGCTTGGTAGGTGAGACGTTGGTGTTGCTATATGTGTCTTGGGTGCTGTGGGAACTGTGTTAGTTATGGCAGTCTTTTGTTTTGGAGGTCTCTGGTGATTTGGTAAGTTTTTTGAGAGAACCTCATATGTAAATCGATGCTTACTGTGTGTATGAGTAATGGTACTATGTGCATAAGTAGTGGTGGGTGAGTTGACAACCTTTTCAGTGTTACTGTTTTAAGCGTAAGAAAGCAGGGATTCAAAATTCTGGGGTGTAGCTGCATCTCTTGCACTCTATACTAGAGTGAGTTATTAGTAGAGGGTTGTCAGTGTACATGAGGCAGTTGCTATGCTGCCTCCGGAGACCCAAGTCAACAAGGCTGGAAGGAAAAGCAATGTTAGTCCAACTGTCCATAATGCTAGGTTTGAAGAACTGTTAGCCCAAAGGGGGTGCTTTCAGGACTGATCCTGGATGTACTCCGTAGATAGGGTTTTTGTCTGGTGGTTTAATAGGTTATAACTCACTAGCAATACTTGTTAGACTGGAGGTGTACTAAAGATGAGGACTACACTAATGTACTACAGCTTTATCTATGGGAAAAATTGTCGAAATTGTCTGTCTAGCTATGGCACTCAGCGCAGTGTATGGTGCTATGTGATGTGCAAACAAGCAGAAACCAACTCAAATGCAGGGCTTAAATACCAGAAGCTAACAAATTTAAACATTTAAAAAAAAAAAACTCAAAAGAACCAATGAGGGTGCTTACTCCAAGCCCTATACCAATCGGCACACTTCTCTCAAAAGGGTGCAGAAGGGCCCCTTTCAATCAAAGATGGCTTGGGAAATGTGCTCAGAATATAATAGCTACTATAAACAGACACAGATGCAACAAAAATGTATCTGGACTACACTACAGCTACTGTATGTTAATTTAAGCGTGAAACACTAAATAAATGTTTTAAACAGAAAAATAACAGTGAGACACTTAAAAATATTTTAAACAGCAGAAATGCAGCAAGAAGACACTGAAGAAAGGTTTAAACAGCAAACAAATCAGTTATTTAAAACACTGCTTGGCGGAAAACAGAACAAACAGAACAGATGCTTTGCAACCAATGAAAAGTAGCAATAATTACTATGCAAACAGTGAAAATGGCAACAGAAAAACTTTGCAATAGCGAAAACATCAACAAAATATGATTTAACAGGCGCACAGTAAGGCAGACAAATGTGGTACAAAGAGTGCAGTTTAGTTTACAGTATTAAATAAACAGAACACAATAAAAAGTGACAAGCAGTGAAATGCATTCCCCAACCCTTACATTTATCAAGAAATGCTCCCTTATGAAATGCTCCTTTATTTTAGTTAAGTGTTTGTTGTTCTTGGGGGCTGCTGTGGTTAGTTTAACATCAGATTATTGGTGACATGGGTGGAGTTTTAACGAAAAATTTGTCATGGAATGAGCAGTGATGCCCCAACATCCTGACTGTCCTCAAGCTTTCACTTAGCCCCCCTCTCCAACTTATCAGGACTATCCACTCCCTTGTGAGACAAGAGACAAAGCATTATTCTTGCATTCCAGTGAGAGCTAAAAGCCCCATTCACTTTGTGGGCCAGACAACTGGCTTTATTAGCCCATTTGTACCTCACTGTGGTGAGAGTCAGATATGAAAATGAGCAGTTATTCTGTCATCGGCAGTCTGTACCTAACAACCATACCTACCCATGTGACAGTAGGTGGCCACACTAATTGCTTGTGCTCAAAGAAATTTAGGGAAAACCTTCAGTTTCCACCTGACCGTCTCTTAGCTTATGTGGCACACAAAGCATCCAAGTCCTAGCTGCTATCTGTAGTACCTCAACTCTCAGTTAAGGTGAGTGTTGCCGCATGATGGGTGAATAGCATCAGCTGCTCATGCCATTCTCCCCTGCCATGGCTCACCCATTGAGTGGGGCCACGCTTTGCACCCAGTTCATGTGGGTCATTATCAGGGCTTTTTCTCAGTCATAGCCATGGCTGAGAGGTTATAAATTTCTGGTGATGATGCAGAGTGGTGTAACTGTTCTAATACCCAAGGCATCTGTTATTATCACACACTGACTGTGTCAGACTGAATAAAGATATGATCCAGTGTATTTACAGGCACACACTTGCATCCGTTGTTATCACACTGACTGTGTCAGACTGAATAAAGATATGATGCACTCTATTTACAGGCACTTTTTTCTATGTCTGTTTTTATCTCTGTATATTTATGTTTATATACAATAAATGGTTAACAACACGCATCAAGAATTCAGTGTATTATGATTATTGTATCATTTCTATTACCACCTTTGGTTTAGTGGGTTTGATTTTTTTTTTTTTATTTTAGATGAAGTAGCATTTTATTGCCTGTATCATGTGTGTTTTTTTTTTTTTTTTTTTGAGTGGGCCTCATAGTGCATTAGTTTACTGTTTTGGGGAGGAGGAATTGTGTATTTGCTGGAAAGATTTTTTTCTTATAATCTAATAGGTTCATGTGGGGCTTTGTAGCCACTGACTGAGAGGGCATGGGATGAAGTCTTAGGATATGTGCTTTTGTGTGTGTGTGTGTGTGTGTGTGTGTGTGTGTGTGTGTGTGTGTTTATTTAGTGTCTGGTTTGCCTTAGTGTTGATGGGTTTGTGAGTTATTCTGAGATGGTTTAACAGTGTGTTGTGTTTTGTATAGGAACAGCATGTTATTTACGATTGCAGCGTTTTGGTGCTTGGGGAAATATTTAGATGTCTCTGAAGAGGTCTGTTGGATCTTTGGATAATTTCTGGATTATTTTACGGAATGTGATTTTAACATGGATTCTTGTTATGTGAGATAAGTACAGTGTGAAAATGTTGGGCATTCATTTGTTTTTGCTTTTTTATTGTACTGCATCTGACTGAGCTCAGTGGATCGATTGGGGAAGTGATGGACAAAGTATAATTTAAATTTATTGTACTGTATTCCTGTAAATTGTTTTCTTGTTTCATGTATTTTCTTTTATATTTCAATTTCCATTTTAAAGTATGATGGGAGTCTTTTCTTTTAGTGTTGGGATTTTTCTTTTTACAATGGAAGGGTCAGTCTGCATGACATTCTGTGCATATTTGGCATACAATTAGTGCCTTTAAGGTAGCTTATATGACTTTATTTTGCACTGCTCAGCTGGTTTTCTGTGTGAAGGGTTTTGTAGTTGCTTTAGTTTTACTTGCACAGATTTCTATCCAATTTAAAGTGAGTGTGTGTGTGTGTGTGTGTGTGTGTGTGTGTGTAGATATATAATGCTGTGTGTAACATTTTGCTCAATTTAAGTTGAGAGGAAGTCTTTTGGTTAGCTCTACATATAGTGCTTGTGATTACAGCTGGGCACAGAGTAAGGGAGGTGCTGTGGTTAGCCTGAATTGGGTCAGGCCATAAACAACACAGGGAAATCTTTATAAATATTTGGGGACATGGGTAGAATAGTGATACATATTTGAGGACCTTGGTGTGTAATGGTGGTAAAATTTGGTGCAGTAGCCCACGTATCTGTTCCTGTGATCTCTCTCACACACACACACACACACACACACACACACACACACACACACACACACACACACACACACACACACACACTTTCTTTTATTAATCAAAGGCCACTTCTTCAGGAGCACCACATTTTATCAGTTTACCTGCATGATTGTGTCCTGCTCTGGTATATGAACAGTCTCCTCAGGAATGCTTGCTAGGTTGAATTGTTTGAGATGCTTGTGCATACAGCTCAGATTTACTTGTCATACGAAGAGGTTCAATAGCATCTGAAAATTTTAGTGTATGAAAGTGCAAAGAAATGTGGACTGTAGAGTGCCTGCATGGTCTCTTACCCCTCTCTCGCTCTGTATATGTTGTTCACAAAGCCAGGTTTGACATCAAGTTTAACAGTTGTGCTGCATCATGACAAAGGATCAAAAGAATGGAATGTATACATTTTAGGTTCATAGGGTGGTACTAGGCTATCGGCCCTAAGGCCTATGCAAGCCTAGCCATAACAATTCCCTGGAAATTTCTTCCCACAATATTTACTTCTCTGGGACCCTGTCTAGCAGGGCGACTGACATAATCCCCGGGGTGAATTTCCTATCTCCCATCCAATCATCAAGGTTCCTTTTGAAGAGGGCCAATGAGGCGCTCTGCTTGACATGTATGGGCAGTCTATTCCAGAGTATGGGGAGTCTCTGGGTCAGGAACCTATCCCTCCAGCATGTTTTGTTCATTGTGATAAGGTTTAGATCCCTGGAGCGTGTGGCTCTGAGGGATTGGGATTTCTTTAAGTGAAGCATGTCCAACAGCTCAGGGTTTGACATGGCCTTGTATGTTAAGCAGAGATCGCCTCTGAGTAGACAATATGCCACAGAGTATAGCTGGAGTTTTTTTAGACAGTCAGCATATGGCATCTGCTTTAGGCCTGTGATTCTTTTAGTGAGGTATTCCTGTGGCCTTTCCAGCTGTTGCAGATGTCTTGTGAGGTACATACCAAATGGGGCATTATACTCTATAATGAGTCTAATGAGGGATGAGTACAGTGGGACAATGACCTCTTTTTCTGGATGAAAAGCCCTTAGTGATTAGGTGTGCCACATAGAAGAATTTCCTGACTGTTGTGGCGATGTGGTTATCGAAAGTGAGACCACTGTCCACTTGTGTCCCTAAGTCTCTCATAACACTTTCGATGTTTAGTGTCCTGCCACCTATGTGGTAGTTCATGGGTACATGTTTTTTTCCAAAGGGGATAACTATACATTTCTTGGCATTAAGCTTGAGCCCATGGCTCTGGCACCAGGCATCTGTTTCTGTAAGGCCCTTTTGTAGAATATCCACATCATTTGGGGATTCTATAATGGCTCCCAGTTTGCAGTCATCTGCAAACTTTGTTAGCCAGAGTCCCTTAGTGTTGGCTTGTACTTCAGAGAAGTAGATGCCAAACAAGAGTGGTCCCAGGACTGAAACCTGAGGTACTCCACTTGTCACTTGTCTGGAGCTGGATTCGGAGTCTACTACTTTTACAGTCTGGGTTCTGTCAGTAAGCCAGTTGGCAACCCATCGAGTGACGTAGGGATTTATGCCCAGCTTAGTAAGTTTATCTATGATTCCAGAGTGGGGATGGTGTTGAAGGCCTTGGCGAGGTCCAGATAGGCTGTGTGGACTGCCTTACCCTCGTCCACAGCTCTGGAGACTGATTTGAAGAAGTCAATCAGATTCAGGAGACAAGATCGTCCCTTCACAAACCCAAACTGGGTGGGGTCCAGTGTTTGAAGGTTGCCAATGTCTTTGTTTATAAGTTCCATGATAATACGTTCCATGCCCTTGCAGATCAGGCTTGTCAGACTGATGGGACGGTAGTTCCCGGGATCCAAGGCGGATCCTCCCTTGTGGAGCAGGATAACTGTAGCTGTGCGCCACTCAGTGGGCACGAAGCCTGAGGTGAGGCTATGATTAAACAGGACACTTAGGTGGGGTGCCAGTTAATTTTGTAGTTCATGTAGTACACAGCCTGGGATGTCATCTGGTCCCATGGAGGCTGTAATCTTAGCTTTGGAGAGTGCTGTTTCTACCTGTGTGGCTGTGATTATCGTAATTTGGCAATCTTTTGGTATTGAGATGGGCCCTTTAGGGGGTGAGGGGGGTGAAGTTGGCACTAAATCGATCTGCCAGGATATTGGCAATATCCTTGGGATCAGTATATTTAATGCCATTCTGTTGTAGCTCAGAGCAGATCTGAGCATTGCAATTTAGATTCTTGACAAAACTATAGAATGCCTTGTGGTTGTCTTTGGAATCTTTGGCAATTTTATTTTCGTAACTAGCTTTTGAGGATTTTATGAGGGATCTCAGTTTCTTACTGAGGCTGGTGAGGGAGTTTTTTTGCATCCTGGGATTTTCCACTTTTCTGCAACAGTTTCTTCCTTCTGTTGTATAGTTTGTTTAGAGCAGGGGACCACCAGATTGGCTTCCTTTTTTTGGAGAAGATCATCTTGGTTCTATTTGGGATGGCACGATTCATGCACGAGTGGATGTGCTTGTACAGTGCCTTAGTGTAGGATTCTGTAGTCGAACTTCCAGATCCCATCTGCGTGGGTGTTGTGAAGTTTGTCACTTCTGACTTCAGTAACATGAAGTTGGCTTTGGAGAAGTTTTTTAAGGAGGTTTCCTTACTGAGGGCTGGGGGTGGGATGTGGATGTCAAGGGTGATTTGCTTATGGTCGAACCTGACCAATGAGGGGGTGACCACTGGTGTGGAGCATCTGTCTCCCATGTTGGTAATGACCAGGTCTAGGATATTGGAGCCCCTGGTGGGACAATGGATTAGTTGATCCAGGGTGTTGGAATTTATAAATTCCAAGAACAGTTGGGAAAAGGAGTTGGTACCCGAGTAGTTTTCCCAATTAATGGCAGGGTAGTTGAAATCACCCAGTATTAGGGTGTTTGGTTGTATCTTAATATTTTCCAGTATGTTTAGGAAGGTGTAGTGAGAATCTTGGGGTATGGTGGGGGATCTGTAGCAAGCTACAATTTGGATTGCAGTCTTACCTAGTGTTAGTTGCACCTGGAGAATTTCAGATGCATTGTGTTGGGCAACTAGACTGGAGGTGTGAATATCCTTGGTGAATATGGACACTCCACCTTTAAAGTTTCAGTCTTGGTTTTGTGGCCGAAAAGTGTGGTAAGAGTTGTAGCCTGGTATTGCAGGGGTGCTCTCTGGAGCCTTGAACCAGGTCTCAGTCACTGCACAGATATCGATGTTCTCCATTTTTAGGAGTGCCTCGAGAGTGTGCATTTTGAGGTTTAGACTTCTAGCATTGAGTAGCATTACCTTCAGATTTTGCATGCTTGTATCTGTTACGGTGGTGGTTTTATCCTTTGCACCTTGCCTAAAAAAAGGCACTATAATTATTAAAAGTGTGATTTTCAACTGAAATTGCATGTTATGTGAACAACCTCTGAAGAGTCATAAGGTGTCATTACTTCACTCACTGTGGTTTTATTAATCCTGAAACTAGTTTGTTGTGTTAAATAGTCAAACACTTGCACAGTCTGATAATTGTATTTGGAGCTGGGCTGTAGACATAAAAATTTGGTCTAACTGCAGTGTATGAACATACTTTAAAAAGGGAAATTTACATGTAACAGCTTTGAATCTCTTTATGAACTGATTTTCTTTTACCACCTGCCCAAATGCATCTCGATTGTCTAGAATTTCTGAGAATGCTTAGATTCTTGCCTCATATTTTTGATCTGTTCCTCACAAAATTTGAGGTTTTCTGGAAAGTCGTTGAGGACTGATTCAGTAAATAATGACATAAATCTTAGTTTCAGACTTCATATCATTCAGAAAATCCTCACTAAAGAAAAAAAAAACCTATTATTCTAGCAACTGCCTAAGTTGATTTTCTGCTGTTGTCCCCCCTTTGTCCAGAATTCTTGCCCTGAGAGGTTGAGGTATTTGCCTGCCTACGTTATAATGCAACATCCTTGACATCCCTTTGATTCATAGTAACCCCTTTTTAAGTGAATTTCCACATTTCCCCAGTGATTTCTGAGTGCTTTCAAAGTGAACTTAAGGCCTGTGACTGGTCACCACTGAAACTACTCAAACTAGATGAAGCTGTTTCCTACTTTAATACTAAATTCCTAGAAATCCTAGATCTCCACACCCCCTTGCGCTCTTCCCGAGTTAGGAGCAAATCAGCCCCATAGCTCACAAAACAAACCAAGGAAAAAATTTTCCTTAGGAACAGAATATGGGCCAAATGGAGAGCCACTAAGAGCTCGACAGACCAGCTACTATATAAACAACTAAGAAATGCAACTAAAAAAGACATTATCCTAGACAAAAAAAACTTTTATCACCACCTTCAACAATCTCACCCAAAAAACCCTCAAAAGTTCTGGTCAGGCATTAATAAACTTCTCCAACCAGGATATACCAAAACTTCAGCCCCATCTTCTATTCCTAACAATAATCCTCTACTAATAGCTGATGCCTTCAACAATTCCTTCACAGAAACTATTATAACTCTTGCAAAGACACTACCTCCCACACCCCCCAACCCTTTCCAAAACACTAGCAGCCCAGTGCCCTCCTTCCATATACAACCCATACCAACATCCTATATCTGCAAACTTCTTCAAAAGCTCAAACCCTGTACCCCTTCTGCAGACCACTTGCCACCTGAATACCTCCAAATAGCAGCCAAAGTCATTGCATACCCAATATCCATCCTTAGTAACAGAACAATCACAGAAAGTAACATCCCATCCATATGGAAAGTCTCTCACATTATCCCATTACATAAAGGAGGCAAATCCACTGATATCTCTAATTTCCGACCAATTGCACTACTCTCCCCACTGGCCAAAATAATGGAAAAATGTATTCACCACCAACTACTTCAACATCTGCTCCAAAATAATCTACTGGCCAACTGCCAGCATGGCTTCAGACCCTTTCATAGCACAACTACCGCTTTGCTAACCTTCACTGACTTTATAAACAGGAATCGAAATAACAACTCCCTATCTTCTGCACTATTCATTGACCTATCAAAAGCCTTTGATATGGGTAACCACGACTTACTAATCAGTGAGCTAAAAGCCCAATCTCTTGACCCACAAGCAATACGTTGGTTTACATCCTATCTAGAAAATAGACAACAAGCAGTACTCTGGGACAACAATCTCTCCTCACCTATTCCCTTAAACATTGGAGTCCCTCAAGGCTCTATTCTAGGCCCTCTTTTATTCTCCATTTTTACTAATAATCTCAACACTATTTTTCCTAAAGCCACCTGCATACAATACGCCGATGACTCAACTTTAATCTGTACAGCTAAGTCATCAACCTCTCTTCAGACCTTGACTCAAACAGTATTTAATACTGTAGAAACATGGTTTACCCACCATTGCCTCCACCTAAATCCAAAAAAAAACCCAAATTACTGCTTTTCTCTCCCACCCAAAAGTCACCAGAAATCAACTTTACAATTACCTCTAATGATGGAACTAGTATTACCCCAGATACTAACACACGTCTCCTGGGCATAACCATAGATAATAAACTCAGCTACGACGACCATATCAATAACACCATCCAAACTGTTAATAAAAAACTAGGCTCCCTGTATAGACTCAGACCCTACCTCACACCACTAGCAAGAGCCTCTATTGTCCAAACTCACCTCATTTCTACCCTTTTCTATGCTTCTGCTATATACACCAACCTATCAAAATACAACATAAACAAACTGGAAACTAGCTATAACAACATAGCCAGATTTGCCACAGAGAACCCTTTCAGAACCCACCACTGCTACAACCTCAAACAACTAGGATGGTCAGAGCTACAAAACCAACTACTGTATAATCAACTTGTGATCACACAAAAAATTCTTCATCACCCAAATAACACCCCAATCCTCACTAACCTGATCACCCCATATAAAAATCGTTCAACACTTCTCTCTGCAAGCAAGCTACTAATTTCTAATATCAAATCTAACAATAAAGCGAGGGACTCACTATTTACCAATATTGTGGGCAAAATCTGGAATAACCTTCCTATTGCACTCACATCTCACTCATCAACATCTCTCTTCAAGAAACACCTAAAAGAACATCAGCAACTGCTCTGTCCCTGTTCGAAACCAGACTGAACCATAGTTCATCCCCCTTTTTCTTCTCCTTGCTCTACCCCTATCTTCCCTGCTATGACCTCTTTGTAACTAAACTCCTCAGAAGTCACCCGTACACTAGCTAGTGCTTTGTTTGTTCTTTCTTCTTTCATCTATTTCCTTCATTCTCTTTCTTCTTTCTACCCCATATGTCTCAATAACTCTGAACCCTTGTATTCTCCTACACTTGTGCCAATTCTAAACTTCCTTTGCCTCTATACTTATTTCTTAAACATAAGTCTCATTTTTTATATCTTTTCTCTAGCCAAATATTGTTAATCCTCTCATGTGTAGTAATTCATATAAATATGCTTTTTAAGTATTGCACTTTTAACTGTTGTAGACTTGTTTTTTGTATTGTATTTTTAACTACTGTTTTTATGTAAATTTTACTTAACTTTGGAGTTTATCTCCCTGGGCGTGTTCTGAAAAAGGACATGTATCCAGCTAGACTAGCCCAGTCAACAAATGTAAAATAAATAAATAAATAAAAATAAATAAATAAAAGTAGATTTTTCATTCTGATACACGTCTTCCCTCTAGTGGTTACTAGCAGACTGATTCAGTGAAATAAGAGTTGCATTTTTGTCATAGTAACTGGAGATGGTGTGTTTTACAGGCGTTTTTCCTAGCAGGCTTGAGCACACTTACAGTATTTTGCAGTTATACCTACCAGTTTTACTGTAGTGTAGCATAAGAGATTCTTGGCAAGACAGCAAATTTGTTTTGCAAGTCTTAGTCTTACGATAAGATGAAAAATGACAAAGAGAAAGCAGTGCAGAGATACCAGAACAACTCTGAAGAGTTATTGCTTGATAGAACTACTTGTGTTACACAATATAGAAATGTGTGTGTGTGTGTGTGTATGTGTGTATACACATTTTTTTATACATATTCACAGTCCTGAATGTCCAGTTTCATGTGAAGGTTTAAAACCTAGTGGTACTGCAGAGAGACTATTGCAAATAGCTCTTAGTGTGAGTATGTGAAAATTAGGATGACAAAATAAACAAGATTTGTAATGTAGATGATTATGATTGGGTCTCAAATTGTAACTGTGTTGTTATGTATTCCAGACATGGATCACAAGAAATTCTTTGCATCCAGGTCAAACATAATAACAGTTAAGATCGAAGACACAATAATAATTATTTGTAGCACATGAGCATTATCTGCTGCTTGTACTACTAGTTACAGAAAAAAAAAAAAGTCCAAAGTGTATTACCAGCTTTGACAGCTGGTAAAGCCCTTAGTTAGCACTGTCATACAGTAGCAGAACACCAATTGGCATATTTGTGTACCATTTGTCAAAAGCAGGGGAGAACTGCTCTAATTCACTTTAAAATGTTAATAGAATAACAGTTTTTTTTTCAATATGCATTTCTTAACAATAAGAATTGTGAAACTCTGTTTATGGTGTTTTTGATGGACTGTAAGTCTTGGTGATTTACCAGGAAATCAAACCAGTGTATGAGAGAGAGGACAAAAATATGAGATGAACAGAGGGGCACTTGAGAGGCATACACACCAGGCAGTAACAAAGCTGTTTTTACTTCTGATGCTGTCATTTGTGTGCTGGTACTGACGGTACTTAGTGCTTGGCATGAGACCAATTGCTAAGCACTTTTCTAAGCCCTATTAATATTGGGTCCCATGCTAGAGAAGCACTTAGCAGCTTATCTTTTTCCCGACATTTGGAACTTAATAATGACATTCCATGCACTAGATTTGTTTTAAGTAGTAATTCAGTGAAAGATGTGTGGTATTTACCAACAGTAGTTGGAGGTAGGTAAAAAATGATGAAGCCTGAATAGTCTAACCGCCGAAGAATTGGGTAAAAATTTCATGGTCCCATATCCTTGTGATTGGGTATTGCTATTTTAAAGTATGGACTTGAGAAAATTGCAAACCTCACTTGCTGCTCAAAGAACCAGAAAGAATCCCTTAATGTACTGATAGAGCTTGATTAAAAAAAAATACCTAACTACAAGTTCTGAACTCATGTGCCATGAGGGAAAAGTAATTGAAACAGCCACCTTTTTTCAGAAAGAGTTTTACTTCATAACAACACGGGCGATTTTGTAGCCCATCAAAGACTCAATATATTCATGACAAGCGCCACATTTTTCCATCAGTGTCTTACTGGTTGTGCACAGTAGACCAAAGGAAGTAAAGCTAAATAAATTTTGTGCATTTCTTATCTACCTCAGTAGAAAGCCGCATCAAGTTGTGGTTGTATGCCATTCATTCAGTCACAAGCATATAAACACGGTTGTGGTTTTATTGCACTAACCATGGCAAGACAATGAAATGTAATTTATAGTAGTTGTATATATAGTAGAGTTATGAGGAATAATCATCTGAAAAGAAATTTCATTTAATTGTTTCACTGTGACAGATATGTTGATGGTTTTGAGACATGCAAAAACTGGATGTTATAAGTTTTATCAAAATTTAGAGGAGCAGTAACATAGACATAAGTTCACAGACACACACATATGCACATACATGCGCACATACCTAAGTCTGTTATTTTTCACATGTTTTTTGTTAATCATCTTGCTAGAGTTATTATCCTAAAGAACAGCTCTCAGGATGAATTGCTTCCATTCACCAGTGCCACTAGATTTTTGAGATTTGGTCACTTCTTCAACACTATAATTTAATTTTTTTTTTCAGACTAAAACCCCCACCCCAGCATCTGGTTGTCAGAAGTTAGTATTGCGTACTTCCTAAACAAAATGCAAATAATGTGACAGGAATTATAAATTTCAGCAAAGCTGTTTCCTAACATCACATATAGCCACATCTCATTGGACCCCCTACTTCTAAGCCCATAGGCAAGCCACTACATAATCGAATATTCTAGTCATTGGAGACACCATCATGAGACATACTTGATGTCCCTCTTAGGGGGCCAAGGTCCACCACATTACACATGCACTCAGGTCACTGGACCACCAGTACAAGTATAACCCAAAGTCTGTGTGGGTGTAAATGACTTGAGACGTACCTACACAGACTATTTGAGGAGAGAAATCATGTAACTCTTTGAATAAGTGTCTCAGGCTGGTATGACCCTAGCATTCAGCAGCGTTTTACCATCTTCAAGGATGATTCCACAATACAAGCTGAAGATTGATGACTTTAATAATTGGCTTAGCTTCTGGTGTCATTCTAAGGGGGTGCAGTATTTGCCAGCATCGTAGGAGATGGTCAACAGACCCTGCTGCTTTGACAGGGATGGTCTGCAAGTCTCCCCTCTAGGCTTTTGAATATTGGCTAAAACATTGTCCTTCCCCATAGTGCCTTTTTCAGGCAATGCCAAATGGAAAATACGTCTGACATAGCAAAACAAAACCAAGAAAATGTAAAGGTGTTACTGCTCAGTGCTAGGAGTCTAAACAAGAAACTCCACTCCATGCAAGCTCTTCTCACTCTAGAGAATGCTGACATCTGAGACATGGTTTAAAGCCAAGGAGAGCACACCAGCAGTACAAGGATGTAATGATTTCCACGCATTTAGACCATCTACTAGAAAGACAGGGACTAAAGGTGGCTTCTTCACTTTCAAATCACCATTAAATAAAATCCCATAACTCTTCCTTGCAAGCTCTAGGTCCCCATGCAGGACCCAGGAAACCCATAACATGTATTTAAGCTTACTGGAAACACTCACCATCCAACCACATACAATATTCATGGATGGCTGTAATAGCCCTTCTATTAGCTGGGAATCCTATATGACATCAAACGCGCAGACACAACATTTCCTGGATTTTGTAAATACTGACTCCTTGAACTAGATTGTCAGTATGCCAACCAGGAGTGCAGACATACTGGATCTGGTCCTCATTAGTATGGGACAGTGTTGCATACCGTCTAGTGTAATGTCCTCTCTGGTAAGGTCAGACCACAAACTGGTTTCCTTTGAAACAAAAATAAAACCCAGGACCCAACTAACCCTGCAATGTTCAGGAACTACTGTAAGGCTTTCTACTCTTAAGTGATAACCTGGCAAAAGTACAGGGTCTATATTGGAACATCAAAGTTTCAAAACTTGAGTGTTCTAATATCGAACTTTATTCAGCGAAAGTTGAAAATATCGAAGCAACAGAAAACAGAATTTTTTCCTAGGGAAAGAATTTGGTTGTCCGTTTCTGTTGCGTCGGTATTTTCAGTGCTGTGGTGGAAAGTTACGGGTTCAGGTAAGTGTGTGATTGAGTGCAGGTTAGGTTAGTTAGGGTTAGGGTGTGGGTTAGGTATGTGTGCGATTGTGTGGACATGAGGGTTAGGGCGGGTTAGGTGCGTTAGGGTTAGGGTGTGGGCTAGGTATATGTACGATTGTGTGGATGTGAGGGTTAGGACTGGGTAGGTGAGTTAGGGTTAGGGAGCGGGTGAGGTGAGTGTGCGATAGTGACAGACCTTAGGGTTAGGGTTGGGGTTAAGGTAAGTGGATAGTTAGTGGTGTGTGTATAGTTTAGTGTAGGGTTAGGTGTAAGATTTTAGGTGTATGTGTGTGGATTGCTGTTTGTTTGGTGTGCTTGTGTTGTGTGTATGTGTTTTGGAACAGCAATTTTTTTCCCTAGGAAAAAATTCACTGTTATGTATGTTCGATGTTTTCAGCTTTCGCTGAATAGGGTTCGATATTAGAACATTCAAAGTTTTGAAACTTCAATGTTCTAATATAGACCCAAATTACAAGCCCCCATAAACCCTGAGAACACTGCTGCCTATGTGGAATTATTCACAGAAACCCTGTGTAAGCATGTTAATAGCTGTAGAGAGGGGGCTATACCCACCAGTTATAAGAACAGAACTAACTCAAAAAACAAGCCACCATGGTGGAAGCACAACATCAATAGGCTATATAATAGAAGGAAGAAAATCATGGGAAAAAAAATTAGCAGGATAAAGGCGGTCTCATCAAACTGAACAAACAACTCAAGAGGACAAATAGAGTCCATCAAAGTCATATTGGAGGTAATTTGGCCTCCCAGGCCAAGGTCAACAACAAAGCATTCATTAGCTAGGTCTGCGTACCTCATTGTTAATGGAGCCACCTGTACTGAGCCAGAAGATATAGCAAAGCTACTGGAAGGCAAATTTAGCTCTAACTTTACTCCTCTCTCCCCCTCAACCTCCCCTCAGGCAGTACCATCAAATAAAATTCTTCTACTATCACTAGGGAACAGGTCCTCAATGCTCTCTCTAAGGCCAAGAACACTGAATTGATGGGCCCAGACAATACCCAGGATGTCTTCAAAATAACATGAAACATGACCTATCAGGCCATCTGGAGTTGCTATTTAACCATAGCATCCAAACAGGCTTTGTGCCTCATGAATAGATAACAGTAACCGTAATCCCTATGCAAAAAGGTGGGCCATCTACAGACACACAAGTCTCACTAGTTTCATATGCAAAGCTATGGAAACGGTTATCATGCAGATGACTAGTAATGATGTGAAACCTCCAGACACTGGACCTCCAGCCTATTTGGTTTCATCAAGGACAGGTCATGCTTACTCAACCTGGCAGACCTCTTTGAGAAGGTCACCAAAGCAATGGTTGAGGGAAAAATGGTTCCCACTGCGTACCTTGACCTGGCCAAGGCATTTGACACAATACCCCACTCGGGCATTGTTGATAGCTAAAGAAGTTGGGGGTAATCCCTTATTTCACCCAGGGGATAGCCAGCTGGTTCACAGACAGGACCCAGATGGTTAGAACTGGAGAGTCACAAGCAGAGTCCCTCAGGGATCGGTCCTGGGACTGCTGCTTTTTGGCATTTAATTCTCTGAAGTCAAGGCCAATGTGAAGAGCCTCTGGTTAACCAGATTTGCACACAGTTGCAAATTAGAGTAGTCATAGAATCCCCCATAAATAATAATGTTCTTCAGGAAGAGCTGACACAGGCAAATAATGTGTCAGAACCATGGACTAAAACTAAATGTGAAGAAATGCATAATAGTATCCTTTGGGAAGTCATCCACCCTGGTAATTATCATATTGACAACACACCCCTAAGAGATGACCCCCAGTAGTCAGGGACTTGGAGACTCACATAGACAGTAATCTAGCCTTTGACCGTCATGTGTCTACACTAGTAAGGAAATCATTCTATTGACTACACACTCCTAAGAGTCTACCCAGTAGTCAGGGACATGGGGACACATAGTAATCTAGCCTTTGTCCATCATGTGTCTGTACTAGTGAGGTAATCATTGTATGCTGTGCAATTTATAAACACATGTATGGCATCTAGGTGTAAGGAGGTCATTGTTCCACTATGTTCAGCATTCATCAGATGTATCATTGAGTACAATGCCCCCTTTGTTGTGTACCTAACCAGACACATCCAGCAATTGGAACATCTACAGAGTTTCCTTACTAAAAGAATACTGGGTGTAAGAAACATGTCCTATGCAGACCTCCTCAAAGCCCTATCCCTGTATTCGGTCTCTTACAGGCTGTTGAGGGGAGACATATGCTTGGCATAAAAGGCAATGTTGGACCCCCACCCCGATGGACCTCCTGATATCCACAAAACAAAACAGCACCAGAATTACCTGTTCTAAAGTCTTAAACATTGCCTAGATATAAATAGGACTTGCTGTAGAGGCGGCAGAGACTACCGCTTGTCTGGAATAGGCTTCCCATCCACGTGAAGCAGAGTTCCTCCCTAACCCAATTCAAGTGTAACTTGGACAATTGGCTACGACTCAGGTGTTTTGGTTATTTCAAAGCACTTCTCACTTGCAGTCACTGTGTTACCTCATTTCTGTTAGTATATCTCAGCTACCAGACTCCATACACTTGAATCACTTCTTTTCTAACTTGTCATATCTTTTATGTCAAGCCTACTGTTGATGCTTTTTGCAAGCACTTGTGCTTGCTAACAGTCTATACGGCATT
The DNA here is from genome assembly GCF_019279795.1 of Protopterus annectens. Taxonomy (NCBI): domain Eukaryota; kingdom Metazoa; phylum Chordata; order Ceratodontiformes; family Protopteridae; genus Protopterus; species Protopterus annectens. The sequence goes on from NC_056744.1 coordinate 754,403,213, forward strand.
ATGAATTCATAGTACACTTTCTTCATTAAAAATGGATAGTGTTAATGGAAAACTAAATTAAAAGGGATCCCAATGTTCCTTCCTTAACTTTCCAGTCATGGAGTTGGAAAAGGGGACACTAGATTGCAGTAGCTCAAGCATAAGGTAGCAAACCATTCAGAATTGTCAAATGGTAAAACACAGATGCGCAGAATTAAGTGTCTGGTAAGAAATGTATTTGATTTTTAGACTGTTGTCACTGCCTTAGCAAACAAAAAAGGACTCGCATTGAACTTTGACATAAAGATGACACACGCACACCTGGCATGGAAAATGTATCAATTATAATAGATCACAAAATGAATGAACCAAGACAAATGGGTCCCATCACTGTACATACAGAAGAGCATCTGTTATTTAAAAATAGTAAAGCATATCTACAGCTGTTTCCACCATGTTGCAAGTGTTATGTCACATTAACATACTGTATAACTTTTATTTATTTATCCTTTATTGACCAGGGTAGTCCCATTAGGCTAGTAGCCTCTTTTCAGGAGGGACTTGAGATGGTATTTATACTACTAGGGAAAATGTGTCCAAGGTATCAGGGAAGTTGTTCTACTCGTTTTCAATAGGTCCTATGGGATCTTTTACAGCCACTTGAGCTACCACCAACTCAAGCAGGCGGGGCATTGGTTTAACATTTCATCTGAAGGACAGCACACTCAGGAATGCAGCACTCCCCTTATACTGCACTGCAGTGTCAGCGATTGATCTGCCGGGGGGGGAGTAGAACTCACAGCCTTCTGCACCAAAGGTGAGTGTGCTACCTGTTGCACCACTGACACTGCATAGATTTATTTTAACTTCAAAGAAAAAAATGGAACAAGCCCAGTTTTAAATAGAATAATTCATTTAATAGTTAGTAAATTGGTCAGTACGACATCTTCCATAGACAGGGATACTCTGGATGACCGAGCATTGACCAGCACTTCCTGACCTGTCAGGTATTATTATTTTGCATACAGCTTTTAAAATAAGTTGTTAAAAAGTCTCTCTTTTTTGAGCATCTTTTATGTAGGTTATTTGGTATCCGTTTGATTATGCTTATTTTTTCTTTTTGGACATGTTGTTATTTATTTGTTGCTTTGTTATGTCATTTTTTTAAAATTTGAAGTATAAATGTGTTTTAAATTGCAGAGTCTGTTTGCTATATACTCTAAACTCAAATTTTGTTTTTGTCTTCCCCAAGTATATTTTCCTCCCTCTGAAATATTCTCTGCATTATCATACATAACTAGAGCATGCTTTAGCAGTTTTGTCACTTTATTTCACATTTCAGTGCTGTTTGGTTTCCTCATTGCACTCCATGCTAGTATTAACTAAGATACTTTCTTTAGAAATTTGTCTACGTGGCTGTCGCTTCATGGCAAATTCTGAAGATTTCTAGCTAAAGAAAATCCAAATAACTTTCTCTCCCACTGGGGACATAGATATGTTGAGGCTTTAGAGTTGAAGACTAGACACACCATCTCTGTTTACATAGTTGAATGACATTTTTTGCTACTTTTAGTGGTATAATTAAAATTAACTAATTAACATGGTATAAGATACATCTGGGTCATACCTCTCAACGGTCCAGATTTTTGGCTCATATTTTTGGTCTGTTTCTCATAAAATATGTGGTTTTCTGGCAAATCACTGGTATGATCTGAGGATTGAAGTCACTAAATAATAACATACATTTTAGTTTCAAACTTCAAATCCTTCATAAAATTTATGTTGAAATAAACGGTGTTATTCTAGCAACTTTCTAAGTTTATAAGCACATTATTTAAAACATGTCCTTAATTTTGGGCCTTTGTCCCCCCATTTTGTTGTGCTTTGTCCAGATTTCTTGCATTAAGAGGTTGAGAGGTATGATCTGGATAGCGGAGGGAATTAATGCATGAAAATTAGCCTTGGTTGTTAGAAAACCCAAGTTAATGTAAACAGTTATGGCAGCTGGAAGAAAAAGATTATTACAGAAAGTTTGGAAACTTAACCTGTTAGAGTTGCTTGAAAATAGTGAATTTTGACAGACTTTGAAAGTGATCCGCAGTTCTGAGTGCTGTTATATAAAATTAATTGAAAAAGATCCTGTTTGAGAGGAGTCTTTTAAGGACAAAAGGAGAGAGATGCTGCATTGTGAGAAGAGGAAACAGAGAAACAAGCAAAAAATGTAGTGACTGAACAGGGAGGGGAGTGACAAACATATTTTGATGTGTTTTGTAGTAAGAAACAACTTGACTCATTCAAGTCAAATAGTGCTTTTTGTATACTTTCAGTTAACACCCATAGCTCTTTATGGTGTCTAGACCTTTCTAAGGTCCAACTTAACTATGTGATTTTCCAGCTTATAGTAGGAATGATTAGAAGTAGCAAGTTTTTAATTAAATGACACTAAGATTGTTAATCTAGGATGTCCCACAGTAGAAAATCCTTAATCATTTTATGCTTTTAAAGTTTATTTTTAAGAAAATGATCTGGAATGCAAGGCTATGTGTAGGCTGTAATTATTTTAATCACCTTTGTTGGAAAAGAAAACCTACAGTAAACTCTGTTAACCAGCACCCATGGGGATTGGTAGATGCTGGGTAACTGTAGTTTCTGGTTGCTTGAGAGTTACTATTAAAAATAGGCCTGACTAATACTGCACCCTATACTATTCATTTGGTTTGACTTGTTCTCAGGTTGGGGAGAGAGGGAATTTATTATTACATATAAAATCTTTCTTTTTAAAACACTAAAACGTGAAAACATAAGGGTTGTCTCTGCAGGGTGGGGGACAGAAATTGCAACACATGAAAATTGTACTGTATTTATTTGTTATTTTTTTGCCAGTTGCTTTCCAGTTAACTGAGAGTTTACTGTAGTAGTTTCAACGGAGAAAATGGAATGGTTTAACATAATTTACTTTAATACAGCTTTCTAAAATAAATATAAAAGGGCACCCTTTTTGCCTTAATATTTCTTCTACAACTGCACTATTTTACCCAAACACAGTATCTTCAACATGCAACCATAGTAGGGTAACTACATTCCTGTACTGCCTCTGCAATATGTACTCCCTTTTTAACTTTAACCTTCTTTCTTAGGCCTTCTACCTCAGTTACCTCTCCCCTCTCAGCAAATCTGATTACTTCCACAACCTATCCCTCTCCATCAAATCCAGCCAAGTAGCAGTTCACAAACACACCATTTTTCATACATACATCCTGCACCCCCCCACACACACACATTCATTGTATGCCAGAGCTTCTGCTTTCCACATTCCCATCTCTGCAAAGAAATTTCAAAACTCTGTCCAATATTTCATATATGAAGATTTCTTTATAAAACTGACACCTGTACTCAACTTTTTACTTTTAAAAAGCAGCCTTGAGACTAACCCAAGTACTGTTTACCAGCTCCTCTATTCATAGACATACCCTTTCATCACTCACAAGGTACACTTTCTCTTTGTTACTACTGGTGGAATTAATAACAGTTACAACAACTGCATACCTATGTAATTATTTCATCCCTTGACCCCAATGCTATCAGAAAGTCATGGGTTAAAAATGACACCTCAGAGGTAAGTCACCACGGAGTCACCACTTCACCACTTCCCAAGATATTCATACACATTCAGCATATCTCCAGATAAGACACAGTGGTGGCACTCATGTTCTATATGAAAATAATCCACAAGCCCAAACCATTCAAAAGCTGACTCCTCCGTGATTATGATCCCAGCTGGCTACTAGTTTGCATTTCTATACATAGACCCTTCGTACTTCTCATAACACTTACTCACCATCCTCCTCTTGTCTATCCAAAGGTCAACAAACCAAACGATACTGAAGACTCCAAAATTCCAAAAAGCAAGCGCAGAAAGTTCCACCAGAGACAGTCGTCTAAAATTCACCAAGAAATTCACAACGCACTGCAAAAATACTTCTTTATTCGCACATATAGGATTTCATCCCGAACATAACGGAACTTCATCAGATAAATTAATTGTTTAACACCTGCAGTTTTAAAAAAACATTTGGACCAATGAAATTATCTCCATTATACACATCTACTTCTAATAACCAATAAAAACTTTCCTATAACAATAATTCCAAGCCCATACATATCCATCCGTTGTCCACTCACCACCAAAAGTGACTGGCCAATGGGTGTCCCAATATAAAAGCATAAACCAATCATTTTTCTTTCTTAAAACATATTACTCATCAGTAGGTTTGACATTAAATAATGTCTTTAAATTACAAAAACATTCAGTTCCGAAACTGGAATACATTTCCAATAAAGAAAGAAACATATCGGATATAAAAATGTATACATAAAAACAGTACAACCACATTTGACCAAACGGTACAAAAACATTCAATTCCGAAACTGGAATACATTTCCAATAAAGAAAGAAACATATCAGATATAAAAATGTATACATAAAAACAGTACCACCACATTTGACCAAACTGTAAACTGTTAATGTGTGTGTTTTTCATATTGCTGACATGATCGTAAATTCTTTTGGCCAGAAGGTTTAGGCAATAATATTTATTTTATATACTCATGGATACACAGTCAACTAATAGGAAGACCACATCAGCTCAAAGCAGAAATCGCAACATAGATTTTATTTACAAACACAGTTTAGTGAAATCTGCTATGTAGCGAGGACTGCAAATATAATTATCTTATTGGATAAACGTCCACCAATAAGAAACCTAATTCAACACCAGCCGCCAATGAAAATCCAAAATTCACAGCATTACTGTGAGTACAGCTGATCAGCGTTGCAAAACAATGTTAACTCCTTACAAATAATTTTAAGCCTACACATTCATATAAAAATGGCTTATAACTCATCACAAGACTCCTCAACACCATAATTGTAACCATAAAATAAGGTAATGCAAAAACAAAATTGGCACCCACATTAGATCACATTACAGTAATAGAGAGGCATATTCAGCCTCAATTACTAATCGTAGCACATTATGCAAAATTAACTAAGATGCAGCCGAATGGCATTTGCCAAAACGTAGCACTCTCATTGGGTAGGAATCAACGAATGCACAAATACAAAGCTTAACTTGCCTAACACCTCCGTTCACTGCAAAGGGTTCATAATGCCACCATGAACCCATCAAATCAGCATTGGTTAAAAATTACCATTTTGACTGGGTTAAATCCCACCAATAGGAGTGCATATTAAGCTTAAACAGACACTCACGGCTTAAATTCACCTCCACAGTGCTGTTGTACACAACAACCAAACTTCCACAAACGATCGCATACAGAAAACAATCACTAGAAACTATTCAAACATCAACTCGATAATTTAATTATAAAATTATATAAGTATAAACCACTAATGGAAATTCTTCCCTAGACAAAGCTGTGCGAACTAAGTTTACGTTAATTATTTATACTGAACCAATAACATGTAAAGCAACATTTATAGCAGCAATCAAATTAGAGGGGCGCAATACTGACTGCATAACCATCCCTCCATAATGACTTGATCATTGGCTAAAGTTTGGCCAAATCACAAATGCAGAATCATAATATTAGCCAATAATCTAATTTTACCAACTTTAAATGAAATATAATATATAAAATATAGACATAAAACCCCAGAAAAATTCAAACACTCACAATTCATTCAAACATAAATATTATTACCTATCCACCAGTAGAAAAATTAATTGATAAACTAATAATTATTATCTAGCGATTGCCTTCAGTTTCAATAGGCAAGCGATCGAAGCTGCCTCGTTTAGGCCTGGCCAAACATGCGCACAAAGGTTCAGTTGCCAGAATAGCTCTGCTTTTTCCAATAATAAATGCCAAGCACCTCCTCTATTTGATTCCATAACAGACTGCAATACAATAAACTTTAAACAACTTTATTATTGCAACATGGTTTTCCTTTTATAAGAATGGTGTAATCATTAATTATAATCTGGTTTGTTAAAAGAATGTATTTGCAATAAACACAATTGCCACATTTTGTCATAAATCCTTTATCTTTCTTTACTTTTGGGTGTTCAAAGAGATTTTTCAAATTAGATCCCTTTTTAAAGACAGTAATAGATTTATTGCCCAATCGATTTCTAAAAGTGGAATCATTCATAAGAACTTCCAAATTTTTAATAAACATATATTGAATGGCACTAGCATTACTAAAGCAGGTAATAAAAGCATTAATAAACAAATCAATGCTCTGCTGGGAATTATAAGTTACAACTTCTAAAGAATTATTAACTAAAGATGTTTCATACAATTCCGATCCAGAACTATCTATCATACTTTTAACCACCTGTAGTCAACAGGGGTTCAAAATGCCCATTCAATCTTTTTTCTTTTACTTCTATTATTAATTCTATAATAAAAGACTCTGGATATCCTGTATTCAAGAACATATCCTTGAATACGTCACATTCATCCAAAAAATCTGTCCACTCTGTAACCATACCAGCCACTCGTACTAATTGTCCTTTGACAACAGCTCTTTTTTGAAATTTCAGATGATTACTTTGAAAGTGCAAAAATGAGTGTGAATATGTTGGCTTATGATAGATTTTAGCCAATAATTTATGATTATCATTTTTTTAGAAAAGCATCCAGATAAGCTACCTGTACATCATCAATTACATGTGTAAATTGTAAAAAACTAGTAGCGTCATTAATATAAGAAATAAAGGGATCAGTTTCAAAACTCTCATCTGCCCAAAGAATGAAAATGTCATTCTGGTATCGTAAATATAAATCACATTTAGAAAAAAACAGGAGAATTCAGGAGATATTTACGTTCCCATATTAACATGACAATATTGGCATACAAACCGCCACAGGCAGAGCCCATGGGGATGCCATCTTGTTGCAAGTATATATCATTCTCAAACATAATGAAATTAGTCTTCAAAACCAGATCTAATAATAATTCATAAGTATAGATGGAACTATATGAAATCCCTTTCAACTGGAGAAATTCCCTAAGCAATTCTTCTAAAATAGAGTGTGGAATACATGCATATAAATCTTTGATGTCAATTGTAATGAATATCCAATTACTTCTGTAAGAATGCTTATTGAGCCTTTTAAGAAAATCCCATGAATCAATATAGATAAATGGTTCACTATAGACTATGTCTTTGAGTTCTGCATGTAACATGTTTGCCATTGGTTGAGTGATTAGATCCGCTAGCGTCTACAGTAGGACGCATAGAGGGGTTGATGGACATCCTTATGTAACTTTGGTAACCCAAAGATAGTGGGTGTAATAGGGAAATCCACATTTAAATAGTTGTATTGATGAATATCAATAGCCCCCTCCAAAAACAAATCATAAATGTGGCTTCGAATTCTAGCGTAAATGATGCTCCGTTCATTAATAGACCTTTGTTTATATGTGCTAGAATTCAAGTTTCATTTTTGTTACATAGTCACATCTGTCAATGGAGACTAAGCCCCTACCCTTATTTGGTTTAATGAACTTAACATGTGCGTTATTTTGCAAAAAATTTCATCCACACCAAGTTATTATTGACATATTTATTCTTCCTAGTATAAATACCTTTAATATCCAACTCGCACATACTTTGAAATAACATTAGAGTAGGGTGTAGTGGGGTATTAAAGGTGCTAGCCACTCTAAGTGGATTACTGGCATATACATTATTCAGTAACATTGAACGTAAATTTAACTTACGATCATACAGCTTTAAGTCCATTAACGTCTGTACATAATTCATGCATTTGGAGGGGACAAATGTCCATTCTTTTGAGAATAAATTACACATCTGTGGAAATATCAAGGGAAGAAAAGTTGTATACTTTGAAGTCTACATTAGTATTTGTTGAAATCTGTAATGCTGGTAGTCTAAATTCATCACTCAAAAGTTCAGAAATTGATTAATTCAGTTCATCCCCTTCCAGTTCTGAAAACTCTTCCCTCTCTGGTTCCTCCATGTTCCTCTGTTCGAGCCACCACCTCTCCCTGGATATACTTGCTGTCAATTCAGGTTTCTCAGACGTTCTGAACGTTGTGGACCCGTTATCTGTTGATCTCCTAAAAAAATCTTCTGTGTCTTCACATTCGTCATCATACCAATCAGTGTTATTAATATTCGTATTATATCCACTGGGGGTGTCATTAGGTCTATTAGACCAATCTTGGGAGCCAGGAGGGACTGGGTAGGCAGCGTTCTTATTATAAGCATCCATGTCTCTAGACAATTTTTTCATTTTCCTCAATTTTATAACATTTATCTGTTCTTCCACGGATTTCAAGATGTGTGTATTCATATTGATTATCAGAAAACTTAAGATCTTGTGTGATGTCTTTATTTAATAACATAATCTCTTTGGTAAGTCACTCAATAGTAGAATTGTTGAATTTTATAACTAAGTCCATGTATTCGAACCCATGTCTGTCAAACAGTTCTTTATGAGATGGTGAATTCTCCACCAAACCAGTGGGGTTAACACCATAACAGTAAGCCCTTCAGCACAGTTTTCCTTTTAATGCACTCTGAGTCCATCTGTAGTTTTTTAATTTTCAGAAGACAGCGGTCAAATTCTGATAGTTTATCACAAACATTTTGATTAATAATATTAGGTTCATTACTAAAAGTAGTTGAACCTTTTAAAAAGTCTTTAAAGTTGATAATTTGAGGTTGACTAACATGCACAGTACCTGTTTTCCTACTCAAGTCAGGTTCTCCATCAAGAAGTTGTGACAACTGGTTACCTGCCTGAGTGTTGGGGCCATTATTAACGTCCAGCGAGGAACCAGGAATGTAGGTGGAAAGCTGAGACTGATGCAAGGCTTGAATTGACTCTTGAAAAGCTGACAGCTGTTCCAATTTATCCATTCTTTGATTAAGCTGCTGTATTAACATTGTCTGTTCACCCGAGTTCTCCAAGGATGATTTTGTCACTGGAGAAGAAGAATCCATGCTAGCAAGTAAAACAACCAACAAACCAAATGATACTGAAGACTCCAAAATTCCAAAAAGCAAGCACAGAAAGTTCCACCAGAGACAGTCTAAAATTCACAACGCACTGCAAAAATATCCTTTTATTCGCACATACAGGATTTTGTCCCGAACATAACGTAACTTCATCAGATAAAATAATTAACACCCGCATTTTTAAAAAAAACATTTGGACCAATGAAATTATCTCCATTATACACACCTTCTTCTAATAACCAATAAAAACTTTCCTATAACAATAATTCCAAGTCCATACACATCCATCCATTGTCCAATCACCACCAAAAGTAACTGGCCAATGGGCATCCTAATATAAAAGCATAAACCAATCATTTTTCTTTCTTAAAACATATTAATCATCAATAATTTTGACATTAAATTATAAAAACATTCAATTCCGAAACTGAAATACATTTCCAATAAAGAAAGAAACATATCAGACATAAAAATATATACATAAAAACAGTACCACCACATTTGACCATACAGTAAACTGTTAATGTGTGTGTTTTTCATATTGCTGACATGATCGTAAATACTTTGGGCCAGAAGGTTTAGGCAATAATTATTTTATATACTCATGGATACACAGTCAACTAACAGGAAGACCACATCAGCTCAAAGCAGAAATCGCAACATAGATTTCATTTACGAACACAGTTTAGTGAAATCTGCTATGTAGCGAGGACTACAAATATGATTATCTTAGTGGATAAACATCCACCAATAAGAAACCTAATTCAATGCCAGGTGCCAATGAAGATCTAAAATTCACAGCATTACTGTGAGTATGGTTGATCGGTGTTGCAAAACAATGTTATTAACTCACTACGAATAATTTAAGCGTATACATTCATATAAAAATGGCTTGTAACTCATCACAAGACTCCTCAACACCATAATCGTAACCATAAAATAAGGTAATAATGCAAAAACAAAATTGGCACCCACATTAGATCACATTAGAGTAATAGAGCGGCATATTCAGCCTCAATTACCGATCGTAGCACATTTGTCTAGGGAAGAATTTCCATTAGTGTTTTATACTTGTATAATTTAAATTATGGAGTGAATGTTTGAATAGTTTCTAGTGATTGCTTTCTGTATGCGATCATTTGTGGAAGTTTGGTTGTTGTGTACAACAGCACTGTGGAGGTGAAGTTAAGCCATGAGTGGCTGTTTAAGCTTAATATGCACTCCTATTGGTGGGATTTAACCCAGTCAGAATGGTAATTTTTAACCAATGCTGATTTGATGGGTTCATGGTGACATTATGAACCCTTTGCAGTGAATGGAAGTGTTAGGCAAGTTAAGCTTTGTATTTGTGTATTCGTGGATTCCTAACCAATGAGAGTGCTATGTTGTGGCAAATGCCATTCGGCCGCATCTTAGTTAATTTTGCATAATGTGCTACGATTGGTAATTGAGGCTGAATATGCCTATTACTCTAATGTGGGTGCCAATTTTGTTTTTGCAATATTACCTTATTTTATGGTTATGATTATGGTGTTGAGGAGTCTTGTGATGAGTTATAAGCCATTTTTATATGAATGTATAGGTTTAAATTATTCATGGTGAGTTAATAACATTGTTTTGCAACGTCGATCAGCCGTACTCACAGTAATGCTGTGAATTTTAGATTTTCAGTGGTGGCTGGAATTAGGTTTCTTACATCCACCAAGGTAATTATATTTGTAGTCCTCGCTACATAGCAGATTTCACTAAACTGTGTAAATGAAATCTATGTTGTGATTTCTGCTGTGAGCTGATGTGGCCTTACTATTAGTTGATTATGTATCCATGAGTATATAAAATGCATATTATTGCCTAAACCTTCTGGCCAAAAGTATTTACGATCATGTCAACAATATGAAAAACACACACGTTAACAGTTTATCGTTTGGTCAAATGTGGTGGTACTGTTTTTATGTATACATTTTTATATCTGATATGTTTCTTTCTTTATTGGAAATGTATTCCAGTTTTGGAATTTAATGTTTTTGTAATTTAAAGACATTATTTAATGTCAGAATTATTGATGATTAATATGTTTTAAGAAAGAAAAATGATTGGTTTATGCTTTTATATTAGGACGCCCATTGGCCCGTTACGTTTGGTAGTGATTGGACAATGGATGGATGTGTATGGGCTTGGAATTATTTTTATTGGTTATTATAAGTAGGTCTGTATAATGGAGATAATTTCATTGTCCAAATTTTAATGCAGGTGTTAAACAATTATTTTATCTGATGAAGTTCCGTTATGTTCAGGACAAAATCCTATATGTGGGAATAAAAAGATATTTTTGCAGTGCGTTGTGAATTTTAGATGACTGTCTCTGGTGGAACTTTCTGTGCTTGCTTTTTGGAATATCCAAATGTCAAATCTTGGAACTGCTCCAAGCCTTTCAGCCATATAAAAATGTAGTAATTCTTATGTATTTCGATATTTAAATCTTTGGGACCTTTAACAATGACATTCAAACCTTGCCATAGAACTCATGCAAATGATTACTAGTCCCACCAGACCCCTCCTTAAAACTTAACCACCATACCTTTCTTAACTTTATTTTTACAAATATCCTTAACATTTCCTCCTTTAAATCTTCAAAAAACGTCAGAATAAAAAGCACAACCACTGTTATCTGCTACCTTCTTCCTCATTTTGTCACTTTTTTACCTTTAATTTTTTACAATGTGGATTAGATTAAAAAAAAACAATAAAAATGTTTAAGTTAGGTAATTCCAGCTGTTTTGCCACCTTGTCCACTAAGTACCACAAGCTATAACCTTTATTCAAGCAACTCTTACAAGTTGTAAAATGAGCTGTGTTGTCTGGAAGCTGATGTCAGAGTAGCTGCTAAGAAAATGTGGTTATTTTCACAGAGACATCATCCAGACAGTGTTTCCTCTGTTTCAGATAATCACTTGCGCCACCCACGAAGTGGTACCACAAATGTATTTTATATGTTACTGAGGTACTTAAAAACTCAAGTGACTGTGTACAAACCTATTAACACTACAGTTGCTTCTTGTAACTTTTTTTGTGATGAGACTTCAATGCCTACACTGATTCAGTTTTCCAGAATTGTAGCTACATTTATATTCTTTGTTTCACACCATTACATTTCTAACAGAACTGTTGTACATTTTAATTTGTACATCTTTAACTCCCTCTTCCTATGAGCCATGTGTTAGACTTTACAAGGAGTTAGCACAGTTCACTGGATTAGGTAGTTTTAGCTTTTTAGTGAGCCTCTAAGCTAAGCAGGTAGTCTAATTATGCGGCTTTGTTGGGAGTTGCATGTTCACTGATGTCAGGACAGTTTTAGGTAAAAGTAAAACACCACCACATTTCTATGGATTGTGTGTGTGTGTGTGTGTGTGTGTGTGTGTGTGTGTGTACAGGGACTTTTAGAAATTAGAGCAGTGGTCTCAAAATTAGAGCCCCTTAGCACAATGTTCATGACCAAAAAGGGTTTAAAAAACTGAAAGACTTGACTGAAGCAAGCAGCTTTATTCAAGTTCCTTGCTACAGTTACTAACACACAAACCTACCAAATTACAGTAATTCAAGCAGCCATGGCATTAACTGCATAAATGAATTCCAGTACCTGGCATCTCCAGTGTATACCACAGACAAATACTAACCTCTAGTTACGCTTTTCTGTTGCCCTGCTCTACCAATAACACAATACAGCTAGAAAAAATGTCCCAGTAGCACAAGCAGCTAGAAGTCCACCAAATTCCTGTTCCATTTTGATAGTTGTATTGTGCTACTGTACACTAAACAAATCACTGGACTGCAAATGGCTATCCAATAAATCCCAAGGTGTGAACATTACTAGTACCCTCAGTGAGCTTAAATTTGTAACTGGCAAGGTATCATAGGGATCACTGCTGGTCCCTCTGCTGTTTAGCTATTACTGTGCAGACATTCAAGACAAAATCCCAGAAGTGTGGCTGACCAAGTCTGCTGGCTGCAGACTGGCCATTTTTATCCACTGATACTGAAATGCTAAAACAAGGACTGGAATTAACACATACCTTGTAAACTGAAAACAGTCTCATGCTAAATGCAGAAAAGTGCAACATACATTCAGCAAAACAACTGCTCCCATTTCATATCTTACAGTTGTATTTCTCGTCAGACAGATACAGTCAAAAGAGACCAGGGTACTTACATGAACACCTCTTACTCATTCAGTCATCATTTTTCAACTATAATCAGGAAATCCTTCTGTCTTAATTTCAAAGGGGATATCTTTAGTATCCAAAGAAGGTATCATAAAACTAACACTGTACTGTTACCTTAACAGACCTACAATTGAATGTAGTGCCTCTGTTTGGTATGCAGAAATTTAAGCATATCACCCAACTGGAAAGGCCCCAGCAATTTTAACCAAGAAACTTGAAGGCTTTAAAACCTTCAACTATTCGGACAAATGAACACAATTCTCCTTGTACATCATAGCTTACTGGCTGCTCCGATGTGATCTGTATCTTGCTTTTCAAACCGTGAAATATCTAATCCTGTTTGACATCCTATTTCTTCACAAAACCAGTGGCTCTACAAATGCTCATATTAGAGTCTTAAGTCTACATCAACAAATTAACAAGATATACTGGTGGGAAAGGTTCCAAACTCAACTTATTCACAGCCTATGCAATAATTTGCTACTACAGGTCAAGGAAAGTGCTACTTTGCCTTTATGGCTAGTCTTGACTACTGGAGTGGTAGACACAAATTTACACCAGAGTTATCACTTATTAGCACTCTTAGTGTGTTCGCTAAGATTTGTGAGGCTGAATTATATGAATTAACTGTTGCCAAATTAAGAATTTTCCTAAGAACAAATATTTCATCTGAATCTGAACTAACAAAAAGCTCTTAAGAAACTGTGTAGCTGTCATGAGTTATGTTACATGAAAGCAGATAAAGGAAATGGGTTAGTTGTCATGAACATAGCTGATTATGAAAATGCTGTGTGAAGGTTACTGTCTGATGAGAATAGCTATAAAAAGGTGTTCAAGAGATACAGTTAGATGTAGTTTTAAAACTGTTGACTTGTTATTATTGGCTTTATTATACAAAGAGTCTATTGATGTTAGTTTGTTTGAATTTTTACAAGTAGAACAACCTGAACTGGGCAAGATGTTCGGTATACCGAAGATTCATATACATCCAGAGATGTCTTCATTTAGGTTGATTGTCTCTGCAGCAAACATCAAGACAGTTAGGATTGCAGTTTATTTGGATTCTGTTTTGAATTTTATAGTGCAAAACAGTCCTTGTTTTTTAAAAGATCCGTGGTTATTTCTGGACAGCCTTAAAAATTATGAGTTTAATGGGAAGGAAACTATGTTTTGTACATTAGATGTTAGTTCTTTGTATACTGCTATCCACCAGGAAGAAGGAATTGAATACGTGAGGTCATATTTAAGTAAGTACACAGATATGGTTAATTCTGATATATATATATATATATATATATATACAATTTGTTTATTACTTGAAATAGTTTTAATAAACATTTTTTTCTTTTTGGAGACAGTATTTTTCAACCGACTTCAGGAGTTGCAATGGGAGCTAAAGTAGCACCCACCTTCACAAATTCAGTTATGTGTTGGTGAGAGATGGAGTTTTTGGTCAAAATTAACTTATTCCAGTATGTTTCCTTTTATAGAAGGTACATCGACAATTTGGTGTTTTTATGGACCAGAAATTTAGAACAACTAAATTTATTTGTTCAAGAAATTAATAGTAGTGTTCCTTTGTTAAAGTTTGTAATTAGTGGAAAAGACAAACTATTAATTATTTGGATACTCGAGTTACTCTTGATTTGGAGAATATGAAATTTATAAGTTGTATTTTTAGAAAATATACTTTTGCTAATAATTACCTCATTACCATAGTTAACACCTCTCTTTTATGAATTATAATACTTTTTAGAGGGCAGGTTTATAAGCTAAGTAGCTTAACTAGTTTAGATTTTGACTTTTCACGTGAAGTAGAAGTTATAACTGAAATGTTTAATTTGTGAGCGTATTCTTTAAATTGAATAACGTTGCAAAAGAGGTTATTCGGGAAGAGATGTCAAATTCCCTGCTGTTTTACATGCTGGGTTCAGTCTTAAAACTGTTGACAAAACTGATAATATAAGATTCTCTTTTCCCATTCCATTGAGTTAAAATGATCATGATAGTCAAAACTCTTTTGTTGCAAAATTGGAAAATAATTTTAGGGAACCCTGATCTAACCAAAATACTGGTAACGAAACCTAATTTTGTGTATAAGAGAATTATGAATCAGAAACAATTATTGGAGTGAACACACTGTATGAGTAGTAGTGTAATTAAAAATTCCTAGGGTCTACAAGTTTCCACGTGGCATTGGTTATACAGACAAAATATATGGAGACATGGGAAGTGTATAATCAGGCTGGACTGCAAGTTTTACAATTGTTAATTCAGTGGAAACTGACTAAAATGAACAGTTTAAAGAAGAAATTTGTTTATTTTATGTCCAGGTTATTGTTCATCCTTCATTTAGTTTGTTTAAATAGCTATATGAAGGTATTCATGCCGAAACACAGAGGCATGTTGCTACTGTTATTCAGAAGAAAAAGAAGAAATTGCAGAAAGATTTTCAGGCTTATGGTAGAAAGAAAGCCTATCTGATCAAAGGAATGATACAAACATTTGGTAATGGCAGTCCGGTAATTCGACCAGCCGTTAATGAAGGTCTGTTGTTGTACCAGTTAAATACTTTTGGTGATAATTTGGGTGTCACTGCTGAGTTGGAATAACAGGTAATTTTGCCTCAACCAGTGAGTAACAATGGAAGTAGTGGATCTACCAATGGTGGAATAGCAGCCTTTTCCAATACAAATTGTGGTTTTGGTTCTACTTTCATAAACATCCCTTTTTCTCTTACAGGTCAGAACCTAATGGTTTTGGACCAGTGAGGGGAAGACAAAATGAATCGAGGAAAGAGACTGGGCAGAGGAGGAATTGTTGATCCCTGATTGGCGAGTTTTTAACCTAAGCTCTCAGGAACTTGGTGAAGATGAATTTTTTGTTATTCAAGTGACGTACTTTCATTTCCCACCCGAAAAGCACATTTAACCAATGTTTTGACTGATTTCAAACTTTTTGTTCATAAATTAAATTTAAAATAAATTTTTGGTAGAATATCCATTCAGAGTGGGAATGTTGTAGTCAATCCACCACTTGTTAGCACTCTTAGTGTGTTCATTAAGATTGGCTAAATTATATGAATTATGTAACTGTTGCCAAGATAAGAATTTTCCTAAGAAGAAATATTTCAGTCTTGCTGTGAACAAAAAAAGTTCTTAAGAATCTTTGTAACTATCATGAGTTACTTTACATAAAAGCAGATAAAGGGAATGGGTTAGTTGTCATGAATGTTGCCTATTTATGAAAACGCAATGTTAAGGGTTACTTTCTGATGAGCATAGTTGTAAAAAGGTGTCCAGAGATACAGTTAGACGTAATTTCAAAATCGTTGACTTGTTATTATTGGATTTATTATACCAAGGGTCTATTGATGTTAGTTTTTGAATTTTTTACAAGTAGAACCACCTAAATTAGGCAAGATATTTGGTATACTGAAGATTCATAAACATCCAGAGAAGCCTTCATTTACGCTGATTGTCTCTGCACTGAACAACAAGACAGGACTGAGGCTTATTTGGATTCTGTTTAAATCCTATAGTCCTTATTTTTAAAATATTCCTGGTTATTTCCAGACAGCCTTAAAATTATGAGTTTAATGGGAAAGAAACTATATTTTGTATGTTAGATGTTACTTCTTTGTATACTGCTATTCACCAGGGAGAAGGAATTGAAAATGTGAGGTCATATTTAAGTAATTACACTGATATGGTTAATTCTGATGTGAAGTCTGTAATTAGTGGAAAAGGACAAACTATTAATTACCCTAATCTAATCAAAATACTGGGAGCACAACCTAATTTTGTGTAAGAAAACTATGAATCTGAAAGAGTTATTGGACCGAACACACATTATCAATAGTAATGCAGTTAAAAATTCCTGTGATACTGTTTTCTGCAACAACTGTAAATGTTGTAGGTATATTAATAAGCACAGTCATTTTTATTTTGAACATTGTGGATTTCATTTTATTGCCAAAGATTGGTACAATTACAATAGTGTTAGAATTGTTTATTTGGCTACCTGTACGAACTGTCAAAGTTTCTATATAGGTAAAACTATTAGGAAACTATTGTACAAGATTAGAGAACACCATTTAGCAATTAAGAAACAAGACACAAATAATGCTTTAGCCAATCACAGTTTGTGTTGTACTGATTTTAGAAGGTTTGAGTTTTTCGTGTTAGGAAAAAGTTGAACAAAAGTTATTTGTTGATTACTTCAATAATTATTTAGAAAAGTAAGTGTTAAAGTGGCAGATTTTTCTTACAGCGGACTTTCTATCTGATCTTAATGAAAATATTAGTATCAAAAGTCTTTTAAAATATAAAATGTTGTGAAATGTTTTTTGATTGTTTCACATGGGGAATGTAGGGTATTGGTATGTGTACCTTTAAATTATATAGATTAATTAAGGTTTGGATTTTAAATGCTGATTATTGGATAAGTTGAATATTATGTCATTTTTAAATATGTATTTATTTGAGTTATTGAAGTTGTTTTAAAAGTTTCTGATGAAGTTCTTAATTGAATGAAAGCGCTTTTCTGTGGTCCGTTCCTTTTAAGTGTTGGGCTGTTTGGTTAGTCAGCCATATGGCAAAGGGTTTGTTCATTTTTTTTTTAGAGTTGATTTGGACCTTTTGCTTTTGTGATTGACCTATAGTCTGCTTTTCAAGCCATGAAAGACCTAATCCTATGTGACATCCTGTTCATTTGCAATACCAGTGGTTCTACAAATGCTCAAACTAGAGTCTTTAGTCTACATCAACAAGTTAACAAGATTTACTGGTGGGAAAGGTTCCTAGCTCAACTTATTCTCAGCCTGTGCAGTAATTTACCACTACAGGTCAAGGAAAGTATTACTTTGCCTTTAAGGCTAGTCTTGACTACTGGGTGGGTAGACACAAATTTACACCAGGGTTATCATGTGTGGCCCTTTTTGATTTGGGAGGCAAGTACTATTAACTGCTTGTAAAGGGTGGCATGAATATTAAAATGTGTTTACTAAATTGTGTATATAGCAAGGTATCGTATGGTTCCTGTGATCACTTGCTTTAGCATTGTTCCTCTGCTCTTGAGTCTTCTTCGCTATGTATACCTACTCCCTTTTGTATGGCTGTAATAAGGCAGGAATGTAAATTTAACTAATAGAATGCATGATGGAGAGAAGTCAAGAAGGGCAGAGGGAGTTTGTAAATATTGTTACTTCAAAACTCTCACAAACCACTAATATAGGTCAGTCAGCTGATAGTGTTTGAGCAAATAATACAAGTTGAAGTTTATCTTCCTTGTGATCATGGTTGGGAGAAGCAACAAACTGGCATTGTCACATATCCCTGTTTTCACAGTTCAGTTTGGATTGGTCATCTGAGGCTCATGAGAAGGGGATGTGGATGTGCAAGTTGCAAATATCCTAATGGGAAAATCTCAAACACATGAATGCGATGAAAAACAAAAATATTTAAATTTCACCCATGTATTATGTTTACCATTTTTGTGTAATTCTGTGAAAACATTATTTTGTATTAGCCGAGGGGGTGGTTTGCTTTGTATGGCTTCTTGTTTCGTTCAAAAATGTGTCTCTTGCTAGGCATCTGAAAAGGGGCTCCCTGTTATGCTGTCACAGATGCAGGTTGTTGAATGTGTCTTTGCTGAACTGTAAAGCACGAAAGGGCAAAATAGCAAAGCGGCTTTTCAGCAAATTCTTTCCCTGGGAAAGAATTTGTTTGGCCACTTTCGCTGTTTTGCCTTTTAAGCACTGTAGTGCAATCCCGGAAGTTGGTATATTTAAGTAGGGGGGTGTGGGGGGCACAGCCCCCAGATTAAGAAATGTTTTACAGTTTTTTTTTTTGTTTTGGAATAGCGATTGTTTTCCATTGGAAAATAATCGCTGTTCTGAAGTTTCGATGTTTTAAGCTTTGGCGTACATGGGGTCGATTTTGTGTCGTACGCTCTTCTGAGCATGCAATATGATAATATAGACCCCTGAAAAGGTACTAGGTTGCTTATCTCTTCTGATTGCATTCTGGCCATTGAAATAGAACTCGGGTTATGGACAAATTAGGAGCAGAAGCACAAGAAAAGCAGATTACGACACTTAATACCACTGTCCATATCTGGTCTCATGCAAGGAAATGTGGAACAGTGTTAAGTGTCTTACTTCAACTGAACTTAATGTTTTAAACAAAAACCTCTATGTTACCTATTTAATTGCTTAAAGATAATCCGTGTCATCTCAGAAAGGGGTGCAGTTTATAAAGGTGGCAACAACTGTAGAGGACATTTACTCTAAATTAATTACTGCGACATAGGAGGTGCACAGTTGGCACATGAGGCAAAAGAGGTAGTAAGTAAGTAGGTAGTAAGCCTAAAATATGAATTTTTGCGTGAATCCAGAAATGATTGCAATGTTACCAGCTGCTAAGGTCTCCCACCAAGCCATTGTAAATGTTCTTATTTACCAGAAAAATATACTAATAACAAGAAGTGAGTGCATTTTTTAACAGTATGCAGTAACAAACCTTACTTTAGAACAGCTCGTATCTCTATATGGAAGCTTTGACATCTGTGCACATACTGAGGCAAATACAGTGATACATAGAAATTATAAAATACAGTGATACATAGAAATTATAGAAAGCTCAAGTCTGCCGAGTCTTCCAACCGTTATGCTTTGCCAGTTCCCATCCCAGACTGTGGCTTCCCTGTCAAGCAGGAATAGACCAGACAAGCCCAGGATAAATGTATGAATACAAATCCAGTTATCCAGGTCCCATTTGAGGGAAGACAGTGTACCACTCTTTTTTTTTTTCCTGGAGGAGCAGTGTGTTCCAGAGGTGAGGGAAGATTAAAATTTTATGTCACTATACTGTATAGTTTAGTTGTAACTTTAATGTTGCTTTACTTTTGTAGCTATATATGTAACCCAGGTTGTGACTATATATGTAACCTGGGTTGAGCTTGTGAATGGTCAGATTTGATCAGTGCTCTACCCCAGTAAACAAAATGAAATAGGTTTGTTTTTGTTTATTTTATTTTTGACTCATCCAAAACCACCCATTGCTTTATATAGCAATTTTGTTTGATAGTTTCATACGTACCTGAGGTAAATATAGTAATGCATATAACCTAACAAGCATATTTATAAACGCATGTGCAAAAATGTATGTATGTGAATGATATTCCAATGTTTAAGTTGTGCAGTGCTGTTAGGCAAAATATTAGATGTAATAAATGATCACTGTATAAATATGTCAATGTGTAAACAGTTTATGCGAATGACTACTTTGACGTGCTTACATTTTGCAGTTTGTTTGTTTCTTTCAGCTTTTCCCGGTTAGGGGTCGCCACAGTGGAACTCCGGTCCGCTAATGATTGGCAGTAGAGTTTTACATGCTGGCTTGCCGGGCCTAATGAGTACTTTTGTTAATTTGTGCTGTGCTAAACTTACAGAATGTAGGATCATGGATTTTAAGAACTGCTCTACTGTGTTTTAATGTTGCAATATTGTGTTGCTACACATCTACTGTTTGCTATGCCCTGCCATATTTAGGCTTTGCAGTAATATTATTACCTGTGTAGTGGTGAACTGGCAAATAATGACATCATGGACTTGTCTTCAGTTACTGTACAACAGAACCATAGCTAGGCCATCTGTCATCCTAGGCAAGTACCCAAACAGTAAAAAAAGAGGGAAGAAGAAAGGGGTCTTGAATTGTAGTATGCTGGTTATTACAGCTGTAACAAGTACTTTGACAGTTGCTACAACACACTGCCCATCTGCTGTAACAATGAATGTAGTATCAGAATTCATTTACAAAACCACGGTACTCGCATGGTTTCATAATCCAGCACCTGCAGATTGTGCCCCCTACCAGCTTGCAGTTAAGCTAGCCACCTCTTCATCCCACCCTAGTTACTTCTGTACTGTGCAGTCTCTCACTGTTGTGGTATTGTTTGTCTTCTCATCTAGTCCTATCAGGAATCAAGATCTGCTGTTTTCACCCATTGCAGTTTCAGATGTAAATTTTAAAGAATCAGTTAGCCTAGTACCTACCTATGAACCTATCTGCCCGAAGGCATTTATAAGCCTAGCCAGAATGTGTTGGCTTTCGCCACCCCCTTAGATTAGTTCCCTGTGCATCTGTCCAGCAGAGCCATTGAAGTGATCCCTGAGGTAAACTTTCTGTTTCCCATCCACTCGTCAAGGTTTCTGTTGAAGAGGGTTAGCAAGGATCTCTGCCTAATGTAGATTGGAATCTTGTTCCAGAGCATGGGAAGTCTCTGGGACAGGAATCTATCCCTCCAGCATGTCCTATTTATTGTTGTGGTGAGGTTTAGATCCCTGGAGCGTTGGCTCGAGGGGATATGGTATTCTTTAGGTGGAGCATGTCCATCAATTCTGGATTGGACATGGCCTTGTATGTCAGGCAGAGATCACCTCTGGGTAGGCGGTATGCAGCCGAGTACAGCTGGAGTTTCTTCAGTCGAGCTGCATAGGGCATCTGCTTGAGACCAGTGATCCTCTTGGTGAGGAACTTCTATGGTCTTTCCAGTTGTTGCAGGTGTCTTGTAAGGTACATCCCAAATGGGGCATTGTACTCTATGATGGGTCTGACGTAGAGGGGCCCAATGACCTCTTTCGATCTGGATGCAAACCCTTTTGTGATTAGGTGGGCCACATGGAAGGATTTTCTAACCACTTAGGTAATGTGATTATCAAAGTATTGGTTACTATCTACTCGGGTCCCCAGATCCCTTATTGCGTCTTCCGTATTTAGGGGGCTACCACCTATGTGGTAGTTTGTGGGTACTTTGTTTTTTCCAAATGGGATGACTATGCACTTTTTGGCATTTAGCTTGAGACCATGGTTTTGACACTAGGTATCTATCTCAGTGAGACCCTTTTGGAGGATGTCTGTGTTGGCCAGAGAGTCAATTATAGCCCCTAGTTTGCAGTCGTCTGCAAACTTCGTGAGCCATAGTCCTCCTGTGCTTGCCTGTACCTCTGAGAAGTATATGCAGAACAGGAGGGGTCCTAGGACTAAGCCCTGGGGAATGCCACTTGTAACAGGTTTAGAGTCGGACCTAGCTCCTGCAACTCTTACCATGTGGGTTCTGTCCTTGAGCCAGTTGGCAACCCATCTCGTGACGTAGGGGGTTATGTTCAGGCTGGTGAGCTTGTCTATAATATCTGAGTGGAGAATAGTGTCGAAGGTCTTTGTGAGGTCTAGGTAGGCTGTTTGGACCACCTTTCCCTCGTCTATAGCCTTGGTAACTGTCTCAAAGAAGTCCACCAGGTTTAGGAGGTATGATTTGCCCTTAACAAAGCCAAACTGGGTTGGGTCCAGTGTTTGGAGGTTTCCAATGTCTCTGTTAATGAGATCCATGATGATGCGCTCCATAGCTTTGCAGACCAAGCTAGTCAGGCTTATAGGGTGATAGTTCCCAAAGTCCGTTGTGGCTCCACCTTTGTGGAGCGGAATAACCATTGCTGTGTGCCACTCTGTGGGCACGTAGCCTGTGGAGAGGCTGATTTTGAACAGTGTGTTTAAGTGAGGAGTTAGTTCATCTTTGAGCTTGTGTAAGATGCAGCCTGGGACACCGTCCGGTCCCATTGATGCTGTGTTTTTGGCTTTGGAAAGGGCTGTTTTAACCTGAGTGTCTGTGATTTCAGGAGCACTACATTCTTCTGGTATAGTTATGGGCCATTTTGGGGGGTGAGAGGGGGTGAAATTTGCACTGAACCTGTCTGCCAGGATGTTGGCTATATCGGCCGGTTCAGTGTATTTTGTGCCATTCTGCACTAACTCCTAGGCGATCTGAGAATTGCCACTTAGATTCTTGACATAGCTAAAGAATGCCTTGTGGTTATCTTTGGAGTCCATGGCAATTTTTCTTTCGAAGCTAGCCTTGGATGATTTTATGAGGGAACGTAGTTTCTTACTGATACTGATCAGGGATGTCTTCCCTTCTTGGGATTTTACTCTTTTTCTGTACTAGTTTCCTCTTTCTATTGTACAGCTTGTTTATGGCAGGGGTCCACCAGACTGATTTTCTTTTCTTGGAGGAGTGAGTCTTGTTTGGGATAGCACGATCCATGCATTCTTGTAGGTGCCCGTAGAGTGCATTAGTAAAGGATTTTGTAGCTTGGACAGCGTTATCCTTTAGCATCGGGGCTTTGAAACTTCCCACCTCGGTCTTGAGTAATGTGAAGTTTGCTTTTGAAAAGTTTTTCAAGGTGGTTTCTTTGACCGGGGGTGGTGGCGGAATGTGGATATCCAGAGTGATTAGTTTATGATCAGATCTAACCAGCGAGGGGTTGACCTCCGGTGTGGAACACTGGTTGCCCATGTTGGTGATGACCAGGTCCAATATGTTGTCACCTGTGGTGGGGATGTTAACTAGTAGATCCAGGGCATTTGAGTTTATAAATTCTAGGAAATGTTGGGCCAGGGAGTTCATACTTGAGTAGTTCTCTCAGTTAATGTTTGGATAATTGAAATCACCCAATATCAGGGTGTTTGGTAAGACCTTTATGTTTCCAAGAATGCGGAGTGGGGGGCCCTAGGACATGGTGGGTGATCTGTAGCAAGCTATAATTTGAATAGCAGTTTTGCCCGTTGTTAGTTGCATGTGGATGATCTCTGAAGCATCATGCTGTGCCACTAACCTGGAGGTGTGGGTATCCTTGATGAATATGGATACTCCCCCGCCTTTTGTATTTCGGTCTGGGTTTTGTGGCCAAAATGTATGGTATGAGTTGTAGCCTGGTAGTGCTGGGGTGCTCTCTGGAGCCTTAAACCAGGTTTCTGTTACTGCACATATATCGATTTTCTCCATACTGAGGAGTGTCTCGAGTGCGTGTATTTTGAGGTTTAGACTTCTGGCATTGAGCAGCATTGCCCTCAGTTTTTTTGTTACTTGTGCTATTTACGGCGGTGGGTTTATCTTTCCTTGCCTAAAAAAGACACTATGGGGGTGGCAAGAGCCTTGGCCAGTATTCGAAAGCCTAAGGGTGACAGGTGCAAGCCGTCTCTAGCAAAGCAGCGTGGCTTGTCGAGCATGTCATCCCAGGCTGACAGACACTGGATCCCCTTTGAATGACACCAGAAGCTTAGCCAATTGTTGAAGTTGATAATTTTTTCTCTATACCATGGTATCATTCTTGGTGAGGGCAGGATGCTACTCAGGGTCAGGGTCATACCAGCCTGGGCTACGTGATCAGAGAGCTCCTCCATGTCTCTTTTCATGTAGTCCAGGGAGGTACGGCTCAGGTCATTCACACCAACATGGACAATGACAGAGTCATATTTGTACTTGTTCTGGAGTGACCTGAGTGCTTGTGTTATGTGGCGGATCCTGGCACCCGACAGGCAACTAACAGTAACCTTCTCCTTGTTTAGCCTAGTGAGTGGGATGTCAGTGTGCCTGACTATAGAGTCACCTATTACTAGTGTGTTGGGTATTTTATTTTGCCTTAAGGGCTGTGATTGTGTGGAACACTGGTTTTGTGAAGTATGCGTTTCATGGTTTGTGTTGGGGGGGTGGAGGTTGCTTGGATGTCTGCTTTGGAGGTCTCTGTTGCTTTTGCAGATTTTTATTTAGAGCCTCAGAGTATGTTTTTGTGCATTTATGTGTGTTTTTTGCCAGTGCTGGTTTCATAGGTCTATGTGAGACTGGTGGTGTGATGCAAGTAATTCCCTTCTCCTCTTGACTGCCTGGTCCAGTCTTGGGTTGAGACAGCTTAGCCTACAAATTTGGCTGTATAATTGCATCTCTTGCATGTATTATTGTTTGGTGGAAGGAGGAGAGGATTGTCTGTGTACATAAGGCAATTGTAACATTGCCTCAAAATGCCCAGATTCACCAGTTGGACTGGAGAGTAGACCTGAAACTGCCCTTTGGACATGCCTGGATAGGTACAGTGAACTGTTTTACTGATTGGCTGGTAAGGTCGAATAGAGAGCCTTGTCCTTCTGTACAGTATAGGTGGGTGTAGTGCTAAGGTTTATTAGTGCTTGCTATGAGTTTTGGGCAAGTGCAGGGATGAGAAGTGAATGATTTGACTGCATAAGTTGAAAGTTTGTCTAGTTCCAAGGGAAAAATTGAAGAGTAGACTTTGTGGAGCCGAGAATACTTATACCCTAGCTAACCGGCATTGCCTGGTGTGCAGAACCATGCAAATGCGGGTTGTATAGCAGGGAAACGAAAGAGATGAAAATTAGCCCAAAATGGCCAATAAACTACTAATTACTGGGCTGAAACCACTCTTCCAGGGACAGATAGGCTGCTCAAAGCTCCCACTCTCACAGTGAAGAGAGAAACTTCCTTCTATCCAAGTAAAGTATGGGCAAACACAGAAACTTGTAACACAGCCCTGAATTCAGCACTAACCTGAAAACTGGACTAAACTAGCTTAGAAAGGCGGGAAACAAGTATATGTGTGTGTGTGTGTGTATATATATATATATATATATATATATATATATATATATATATATATATATATATACACACATATATATATATATATATATATATATATATATATATATATATATATATTTTTTTTTTTTTCTTTTTTCAGAAAATAAAGCAGATACAATCAAAAAAACACTTTAAATGCACAGAAATGGCTATCACACTTGAGTGTGTAGCCTACAACAGTTAAACAGGTAATTTAAACCCAAAAACGACTTTGTTAAAGTGCAGGCAGTATAGTAAGTACAGTATGTAGCTGAAACAAGCTTTTTAAATCACAGAAACTCTAGAGAATCGGTGTTTTAGGCGGAATTAGCTAAAGGCAGCAAGAAAATGCAGAAAAATGATACTTAATCACTCCAAAGTCACTCTTTTATTGTGTAATTAATGTTTCAAGTTGTGAGTAGTTAAAGGGGATGAGATGGTTACACTGATGTGCTGTAATAGCCTTAGCCCATTGTTCAGTGTTGAAGTTGATAAATAAAACCATTTTGGACTTTTGTTGCTCATCTACTACTACTGCTGCTGTTACAGAATCTAAGGGGAGTACAGAATCCTTGCAACCCCCACACAATTTCAGTTGTCAGTTTTAGAATCATTTCACTCTGTAATTAATATTTCAAGTAGCAGAGGGGGGATAAAGGATTGCTGGTATTACCCCTTGTATACTGTAATGGCACCAGTTCTGCACAATATTTTACAGTTTAACTAAGTACAATGGTCTGAAGTGGCATCACATGACACCGAGGGAAGAGGTTAATTTATACTCTGACCCTATAAAGTGCATTACAGGTTCTGGTCTGGATGCAACTACACCATTCTGCTTCTCTGTGCATATCCACTAGGTGTCATCCTTTAAAATGTACTTACCACTGTTGAGTGTCTTTTCTTCAGATCCTGTACATCAAGTACATGATGTCATTTAATTTATAAGTGAATAAATTCCTCAGGGGAGTGACAGTGCCTATGCATGGCAAGGGCATGCTATAGGACAGGTTCTGTCTCGTATAATAAGTGTTTGTTAGCATGTAGGATAGGTATTTGATATACCACAATAATGGGTATGTGGATGAGATGTTGTTGGTGTGCTTTATGGACTGTGTGTCCATAAGGTATGGTAAATGTGTGTTGTGCATGGGAGTTTATTGCTTGTTGTAAGTGGCTGAATGTGTGTATGATGGCTGGATTTATGAGTGCTTGAAAAGATAGTGTGGGTGTTTTGTAAGCAGGTAGGGGTTTTAGTGGGTCTGGTCAGAAGTGTACAGTATGTGTAGGAGTAGCCATTGTTTTTAGCATGTGGTGTGTTTTTGCAAAGGTATAGAATTTAATGTGTGTTTTATGGTGCTGTTTTTGGACAAGTGTGAGATTTAGTGTGCATTTGGAAATGTTTTTCTTGCAGTATATACCAGGAGTGTCAGCTGAAGACTGTGTAAAACATGTCAAATATGGGTGCTGCACTAATAGGTAGAGATCTTGATGTTTAGACTTGCTGAAGAGTTTGCCTAGTCATAGTATTTTTTAAGACCAAACATTAGCTGATGTCTACTGATGTCATTCTTGAGTGAAGGTTATTCTAGTAAATACGCCCATGCACAAAACTTTATGAAATGTCAGTGTTGCGCTATATTTCTATTGTAATCTTGAATGTGCAGACAGACCTGCATAGGAATTTCAATCCTTGTATTTTGGCTGGCATAATAAACATCTTTATAGTATTATCTGTCAAAGTAAAAGTTATTTTGTAAGTACAAAGCATTGTGTTTTATGCGGGTCTTTGGAATATGTGTTTCCATTCTTAAAGCTAGCAACCAGACTGATTTACAGCATGCACTGTGCAGTTTACATCCAGTTGGGCTATGCCTATGACATGGTAGTTTACACAGTTGCCCTCTCTCTTTCTCCTTCAGTTTCTGCCATGGTTATTCACTTTGGTATCAGCTGATCTATAAACTCTGTCCTTGTATAGCATTTAAGTTTGTACTGAAATTTCTGAGACCCAGTGCTAAGTGGGTGTTTGTTGTCAGGAGAAATTAATTGTAAGGAGCTGTTTTAATTTAGGCTATTTGTTGTAATCATAATACAGGTTATTTGGTTAAGTGCCTAATGCTGATCTACTGAGCATTATAGTGTATTTGTTCATATGTTTATGATGTGTCACAAAAGAAAACTGAAAGCTGATTCTGGTGTGATTTTTGCCAGTCTTCTGGGGTTTGTGCCTGTTCTTTTTGGCTGAGGTTTCAGCTGACTTTGAGGAATCTACTCTGGCTGTCATTTGACCTGTCTTAGACACAGAGGGGACTTAAATGCTCTCAGATTCTAATTCACGAAACAGATCTTTGACCTCCACAATTATTCTGGCCTACTGAGATTTTAGCAACTCCAAAGTTACAGAAATTATGAAAGAGAAAAAAGAAGTCAGTGGTGCTGATTAAAATAAACCTAAATCAGAATCTGTAATTAAGAATAAATGTAATAAGTTCTCTGAGGGAGTGGAATAAGTATCCACAATAAAGCCATCATCCAGTAATGCATATAGTTCCCATTAGTAAATGATTCAATATACTGTTAAGTTAATTAGCAACTGTACTAACAATTTAACCAATGATATAGTTTTTTGTAATGGAGGTATATTTTAGAAGGTTGAAGTTAATACTAGTCAAACTGTAAAGCTGAACATTGGGGGTGGGGTGGTGGTATTATGTTTAATTAATTGTTTAATGTTTTAAGTGTGGGAGGTACCATCGTAAATTGAGTTTGGCCAAAACAATGCTTAAAAACACGACCTCAATAGTGACCTAACTAGCCTTGATTTATACTACTGAACTATGATGTAGCACAAAGTAATAAAAATGATTCTTATTTATTTATTATCTTTTTTGAAAAGACCTGTAACTAGAGTCGGCTGAAAAACTGATGCCCAACTACTAATAATGATACTACAGTAGAGCATCAATTTATCCGAACTAATTGGGACCTAGGGTAGTTTGGATAATCAAACATAATTGAACCAGATAAAAAACTTTTCTAAAGATGTTTTTGATGAACATTAAACAAGAAAAATAAAACAAATTTACTGTATGTAGAAAACAGTACAGTACAAGTATATTATTGTACTGTAGTTAAATACTTATAGGTTCATAGGTTCATACTAGGCTATCTGCCCTAGGGCATTTATAAGCTTAGCCAGAATGTGTTTGGCTTTCGCCACCCATTTTAAATTTATTTTGCTATGCCCTTTTTCGAGGTTAGTATACTGCGCCTCTGTCTAACAGTGACACATAAGTGATACTCTGGGTAAACCTACGATCTCCCATCCACTCATCAAGATTCCTCTTGAAGAGAGTCAATGAGGGACTCTGCCTAACCTGGACTGGGATTTTATTCCAGAGTGAAGGGAGCCTCTGGGTTATGAATCTGTCCCTCCAGCATGTCCTATTTATTTCAGTGCTGAGGTTCAAGTCTCACGAGCGCGTAGCTCGATGGGATTTGGATTTTCTGAGGTGCAGAATGTCCATTAATTCCGGGTTGGACATGGCTTTATAAGTCAGGCACAGATCGCCTCTGAACAGGCGGTATACCACTGAGTAGAGCTGGAGTTTCTTTAACCGGGCAGCATATGGCATCTGTTTGAGCCCTTTGATCCTCTTGGTGAGGTACTTTTGGGGTCTTTCCAGTTGCTGCAGGTGTCTGGTAAGGTACATCCCAAAAGGGGCATTGTACTCAATTATGGGCCTGATGAGGGATGAGTAAAGAGGCACGATGACCTCCCCTGATCTAGATGTGAATCCCTTCATGATTAGGTGGGCTATATAAAATGTTTTTCTAACCACTTTGGCCACGTGGTTGTCAAATGAGAGATTGCTATCAACTTGGGTCTCCGGGTCCCCAATTACCTCTTCTGTACTGGATTACCACCTATGTGGTAATTTGTGGGCACTATGTTTTTGCCAAAGGGGATGACTGTACACTTTTTGGCATTTAGCTTGAGGCCATGGCTCTGGCACCATTTGTCTGTTTCTATGAGGCCCTTTTGGAGGATGCTTGTGTCGGCTGGAGAGTCGATTATGGCGCCCAGTTTGCAGTCATCTGTGAACTTGGTCAGCCACAGTCCTTCCGTGTTGGCCTGTACCTCCAAGAAATATATACCGAACAAGAGAGGTCCCAGGACTGAGCCTTGTGGGACACCACTTGTAACTGGTTTGGAGTCCGACATGGCTCCAGCAATTCTAATCATGTGGGTTCTGTCCTTGAGCCAGTTTGCAATCCATCTAGTGACATAGGGGTTTATATTTAAGCTGGTGAGCTTATCTATAATGCCCGAGTGGGGTATTGTATCGAAGGCTTTGCGAGGTCCAGGTAGGCTGTGTGGACCACCTTCCCTCGTCAATGGCCTTGGTGACTGTTTCAAAGAAATAAACCAGGTTTAAGAGGCAGGATCTGCCCTGAACAAAGCCGAACTGGGTAGGATCCAGTGTCTGTAGGTCCCCAATATCTTTATTTATGAGGTCCATGATGATCCTTTCCATAGCTTTGCAGACCAAGCTAGTCAGGCTTATGGGGCGATAGTTTCCAGGATCCATTGAGGCACCACCTTTATGGAGAGGGACCACTGTTGCTGTACGCCACTCTTTGGGCACATATCCTGTAGTAAGGCTGAGATTGAACAGTAGTTTTATGTTTGGGTTTAGCTCTTCTTGGAGTTCATGTAGGGGCAGCCCGGGACACCGCCTGGTCCCATTGATGCTGTGTTTTTGCTTTGGAGAGGGCTCTTACCTGAGCATCTGAGATGTCAGGGGGCAGCACTCTGCTGGGATAGATATTTGGTTGGGGGTTTTGCGCTGAACCTGTCAGCTAGGATGTTGGCAATGTCTGTGGGTTCAGTGTTTTTTGTCATTTTGGGCTAATTCTGAGCATATCTGGGAATTACCACCCAGGTTCCTAACATAACTAAAGAAAGCCTTGTGATTATCCTTAATGTCCTGTGCAATTTTTCTCTCAAGCTGGCCTTAGACAATTTTATGAGTGCCCGTAGTTTTTGCTAATACTGATCAGTGATGCCTTCCCTTTTGGGATTTTGCTCTATCATTTAGTAGCTTCCTCCTTCTATTGTATAGTTTGTTTATGGCTGGGGTCCACCAGACAGGACATCTGCCTTTGGAGGATTGGGTCTTGGTTTTATTTGGGATCGCATGATCCATGCATTCCTGAAGGTGTTCATAGAATGCGTTTATAAAGGATACTGCGGTCTGGGCCGTATTTTCCACAGGCCCGGGGGCTTTGAAGGATTCCACCTCGGTTTTGAGGAGTGTGAAATTTGCTTTAGAGAAGTTTTTCACTGAGGTTTTCTGGGAAGCGGGTGGGGTCGGGATGTGAAGATCCACTGAGATTAGTTTATGGTCTGATCTTACCAGTGAGGGATACACTTCTGGTCTGGAGTCCCCATGTTGGTGATGATCAGGTCCAGTATGTTTTCCCCTCTTGTGGGAGTGGTAACAAGTTGTTCCATAGCATTTGAGTTTATAAATTCTAGGAACCTTTGGGCTAGGGTGTTGGAGCTAGAGTAATGCTCCCAGTCTATGTTTGGGTAGTTGAAGTCGCCCAATATAATGGTGTTTGGAGAGACCTTCATATTTTCCAGTGTTCTCAGGAAGGCTGAGTGGGGTTCCTGGGTTTGGGAGGGTGGTCTGTAGCAGGCTGTAAACTGGAAGGCAGTTTTACCCACTGTTAGTTGCACATGGATAGTCTCTGATGCTTCGTGCTTTGCCACCAACCTGGAGGTGTGGGTATCTTTGATGAATATCGATACTCCCTCCTTTTGTGGTTCGGTCCAAGTTTTGGGGCGAAAAGCATGGTATGAGGTATAACCTGGTAGTGCTGGGGTGCTCTCGGAGCCCTGAACCAGGTTTCTGTTATTGCACAGATATCGATGTTCTCCATGCTAAGGAGAGTTTCGAAAGCGTGCATCTTGAGGTTTAGACTTCTGGCGTTGAGTAGCATTACTCTTAGTTTCTTATCCCTTGTGATACCTATGGAGGTGGGTTTGTCTTTTGAGCCTTGCCTAAAAAGGCACTATAGGGGTAGCAAGAGCCTTTGCCAATATCCGAAAGCCCAGGGGTGACGGGTGCAAGCCGTCCCTAGCAAAGCATCGTGGCTTGTCGAGCATATCATCCCAAGCTGACAGGCATTGGATCCCCTTTGAATGACACCAGTACTTAAGCCAATTGTTGAAATTGATCATCTTGTGTTCATATTGTGGCATCATTCTTGGTGAGGGTAAGATGCTACTCAAGGTCAGGGTCATACCGGCCTGGGCTACATGCTCAGAGAGCTCCTTTATGTCTCTTTTCATGTAGTCCAAGGAGGTACGTCTCAGGTCATTCACACCAGCATGGACAATGACTGAGTCATATTTGTACTTGCCTTGGAGTGACCTGAGTGCTTGTGTTATGTGGCGGATCCTAGCGGCCGACAGGCTGTTCACCGTGACCCTCAACTTGTTCAGCCTGGTGAGCGGGACGTCAGTGTGCCTGACGATAGTCACCTATTACAAGTGTATCAGGTGTGTTGTTTAGTCTTAAGGGCTGTGACTGTTCGGCACACTGGTTTTGTGAGATATGTGTTGCACGTGTTTTGTTTTGGGGTAGCGGTTGCTTGGGTGTCTGCTTTGGAGGTCTCTGCTGCTTAGGCAGATCTTTATTTAGAGCCTCCAGTATGTTTTGTGTGATTGTGTTTGGTTTGCTGTCGTGGTAGGTCTATGTGAGACTGGAATTGTAGTGAGTGTGGTTTCCTTCTCCTCCTGACTGGTTATGCCAGTACTGAGTTGAGAGAGCTTAGCCTCCAGTTTGACTATATGGTTGCATCTCTCACATGTGTTGGAATTTGTTGGGAGGAGGAGAGGGTTGTCTGTGTACATGAGGCAGTTGTAACATTGCCTCAAGATTCCCAGTTTCACCAGCTGGACTGGAGAGGAGATTGACAACTGACCTTTGCACATGCTAGAATAATATTGGGAATTCCTTAATAATTGAAAACAAGGGCCAGTGGGGAGTGAGGGTGTAGTGCTTTTAATTTTTAGTGCTGACTTATATAATTGCTTTAGTGAGCATGTGCCAGGTAAAGTGCAATGTGTTACAGGTAACTTAAATGCAAAAATGACAAACAGTAACTTTCTTTCAAGTGAAACAAGGAAATAAGTACAGTAAGCAATGCAGATATCACTAGTGATCCACAGAAGTGCTGAGAAGCCACGTATTAGGTGGAATTAGCGTTCCAGGGAAATAACAAGCAAACAAACAACAAGCATATAAACAAAGCTAGATTCAGCAGGCCTGGATCTAGTCTATGGTACAGCAAACAAGGTGTACCAATTTCAGTAAGATACAGTTCAAATATTCAGGCACTATAAACCTTTAACCAGAAATTCCCAGCTCAGAAGGGCAGAGTCCAGCCTCTTCTCCCACAAGAGTGCAGACCACGAACCTTCTTAATGTAAAATAACTGGCCTGAAGCCCAAGTGCTTAAACCAGAACTAATACACTTTAAGAATAACAGACACTGGGCTCTCAATCAGCAGTTCCCAACTTAGAAGGATGAAAGCTACCTGTCCTGCCACCACAGTGCATGCCACAAACCTTCCTAATGTAAAACAACTGGTCTGAAGCCCAAGTGCTTAATCCAAAAGACTTAGAATGATAGCTACACTTTAATCAAGTTACTACCAAGCAGTAATAAATACAATTGAATACTTTAGAGAGTGCCTGGATTAGTGCTCAAGTTACAGAAACAAACAAAGCTAGATCCAGCAGGCACAAATCCAGTCTATGCCACAGCAAACAATGCGCACCAACTTCAGTAAGAAGCAGTTCAGATATGCATGCACTATAAGCCTTTAACCAGAAATTCCCAGCTCAGAAGGGCAGAGTCCAGCCTCTCCTCCCACAAGAGTGCAGACCACGAACCTTCTTAATGTAAAATAACTGGCCTGAAAGCCCAAGTGCTTAAACCAGAATTAATACACTTTTAGAATAACAGACACTGAGCCCTCAATCAGCAGTTCCCAACCTAGAAGGATGTAAGCTACCTGTTCTGCCACTACAGTGCAGACCACAAACCCTCTCAGTGCAAAACAACTGGTCCGAAGCCCAAGTGTTTAAACCAAAAGGCTTAGAATGAGTTACACCAAGCAGTAATAAATACAATTGAGTACTTTTAAGATGATGCAAAAGTAAAATAAAGTAGGTAGAAACACAAGTACAGTAAAAGCAGATGAAAATTTTTTTTTTCTGAACAAGTGCTGAGATCAAAGAAACAGATTTGAGTGCTGAAACTAGAAAACTGGCTAGTTATAATGAAAAAAACTAAGCTAGAAGGCTTCCCTCCAACACAGAAGGGCTTGGGGGCTCAGAAGCCTACAAATAGTCTATACAACTTAACAGGAAAGGCAGGAAACAAGGTTAATTTTTTTTTTTTCTGTTTCCCAGATGCTCTCTTTGTACACAGTAGGAGTGCCTGAAATCAGAATATGATCTCACTGCACTCAGTTGAGTGAGCAAATGAGATGGGCCCAGGAGGAGTATCCAAACACAAATTTACAAGAGGGGCGGACAGTTTCAAGGCCACTAAGATTAACACCAAAACAAAAACAGGGAGGGTGGGTGGGTCTAACTGAAGAGCAGAGTCAAAACTTCCAGTTCAGTTAATATTCCTGCAACACAGTTAAAATCAATTTAAATATTGTATTTTTTGAAAAAAAAGTGCAGATAAAGGTACTTAAATTCTCTTATACGTCCAGTTGAATACAGCAAGTTCTTAGCCGGCCAAAGCTGAGGTTTTTAAGCAGAAAATATTTCACACTGTACCACTTAAATAGGCAAGGACAGGAAATCAAAGAATGTGGCTACCCCCACACCTGTAATTACTAGCAAATAACAAAATTCAGCAAACACTGACTAACTTCCAGTTCAGTTAATATTCCTGCAACACAGTTAAAATCAATTTAAATACTGTATTTTTGGGGGAAAAAAGTGCAGATAAAGGTACTTAAATTCTCTTATACGTCCAGTTGAATACAGCAAGTTCTTAGCCGGCCAAAGCTGAGGTTTGACAAACTATAACACAAGAGATACCAACCAGGAGTTTCTAGGACATACTCAGGACTGCAGCATCCACCCCCTTTAAAGTACAACACAGTACAGTGTCAGCAGTCCACATACATACTGTGGGAGTAGAACCCACAGTCTCCTGCATCAAAAGCAAGTGTACTACCTGTTGTGCTACTGACAATGCTTTTAAATACCTTAGCACTGTAGTGATATCATTTGCTAAATAATAGTTGCACATTGTAAACAGACTTGGCATAAGCAGCACTAAACTTCCTCTTTCCCTGAAGCTGTCAGCTCCTTGTAAAATTCACTTGACACTTAACCATATCTCTAAACTTTGCAGCACAAGAAATCTGGAAAAAGCCAACATTTATGGGGGAGCGGAGACAAAGGCCCAAAACCAGGGACACATTTTAAATTATATATATAAATATATATATATATATATATATATATATATATATATATATATATATATATATATATATATATGTATATGTATGTATGTATACATATACATATATATATATATATATATATATATATATACATATACATATAATATATATATATACATAAATATAAATTATAATTATTTTATATATATTATACATAATAAATATTGCTTGTATAATCTTAAAAAGTTGCTAGACTAAAATGTTTTATGTTACCATGCATTTCCTGAAAGATAGGAAGACTGAAACTTAAATGGCTATCATTATTTAGTGAATTCAGTCCTCACTGATTTGCCAGAAAACCACAAATGTTAAGAGGAACAGACCAAAAATAATAGACAAAAATTCCAGACATTCTCTGAAAATCTGGACAGTTGAGAGCTATGCACTCAAGTCCTTGAAACACAAGTGATGGTAGGGGTAGAGAATTCAGGCTTTTGTTTCCTGTACCTAAGGTACAGGGTTTGAGCCTGAGCAAAGTAACATTTAACCATAAGTTATGCCTAATTGGAGCAGTTCAGCAATGCACAACGAACGGAACTTTAAATTCCACATTGTAGGAAGAACAGGTGAAATAAATTCCGTGCAGTAGGAAGAACAGGTGAAGGTACTGCATTTGGATAATTGACATTTCAGATAATTAACATTCGGATAACTGACGCTGTACTGTATTTGGAGTTAAAGTATCCTTTCTACTTGTCTAAGAAGCCCGTTAGCTTCCTGCACTCATTTTGTCACTCTTACTACTTTTTTTTTTAATAAAAAACACAAGTAAAGAAAAAAAAATTACCTTCCTGCTCACATTGTATTAAAAAATGTACCCCTTAATTATTGAAAACACAATGGCCAGCTACCTGCTAGAGTTATAGTAATGACGTGTATCAAATTCTTTAGTTCTAATTTGGTGCTATACACCTCAGCAACGTAGCCAAGAAATTTCAGTAGCACTGTACATCACTTTGCTTCCACCACTGCTGACAAGAAGGGAGGAACTATCATCAGGTTGAGTACAGTGTTTCCATCTGTTGAAACTTAAAAAACACAAAAAGAAAAATCTAGTAAAGCTAGACTTTCCACTGTGTGATTCCTTAAACCTCTTGTATTAAAGATGACATGGGATATATGCAGATTACCCTTTCAGGATATCAAGTGTTTCAGGCAAATGGCAATTCTGAATTTCCATGACTTTTTCTTTTAAGTCTATTAATGGACAAATTCAGGCCAATAAAGTCACTCATTGTTTCAGTTTGTTAGCTGGGAAATTTTGCAGTCACCCTAAGGCTTATGGGTATCAGTTTGGTACGACATCCCTGTGTTTCCAAATGTTAGCCAAACATTCCACTTATGTTCTGCTGATGATGCCATTAGAAGGCAGAAACATGCATGTCCACAGCTAGTGGAGTTTGGCTTTATTGGCCTGAATTTGTCTATCAATAGACTTAAAAGAAAAAGTCATAGGCATTCAGAATTACCATTTAGCTGAAACACCTGATGTCCTTAAAGGTCAATTTGCATATATCCCATGCCTCCTCTAATACAAGAGGTTTAAGGAATCACACAGTGAAAAGTCTAGCTTTGCTAGATTTTTTTTGTGTGTTTTTTAACTGATTGTTTTTTCTGTGTGACCTTTTTACTCCGTTTTAGTTTGTCAGTTGGGATATTTTGCAGTCACCCTAAGGTTTATGGATATCAGTTGAGTACAACAACCCTGTGTTTTCACATGTTACCCAAACATTCCACTTGTGCTGATGATGACATAAGAAGGTAGAAACATGTATGTTCACAACTAGTGGGGTTTGACTTTATTCGCCTGACTTTGTCTATTAGTAGACTTAAAAGAAAAAGTCATGGACATTCAGAATTGCCATTTAGCTGAAACACCTCATGTCCTGAAAGGGTCATTTGTATATATCCCATGTCGCCTCTAATACAAGATGTTTAAGTAATCACACAGTGGAAATTTTGCTAGATTTTTCTTTGTGTTTTTTAACTGATTGTTTTTTCTGTGTGACCTTTTTACTCATTGTTTTCTGTTGAAACTTACTCGAATGCCTTCATTCAGACCGACTTCTAAGCAAATCCCACTCTTCACCTCGTTGGTCAGTCTTGCCACATTAAATAACATTATTCTGTACAACACTCATAAGTCAGATCTAGTGCGACTCAAGCCTGACCACAACAACATGATAAAATTACAACTCTTCCAATCAATCACAACAGTCCCCAATTTCTCAGTAGTAACAAACTAGCAAGTTCTTCTGCCTATATTATTATTATTTATTTTAAACCAGAAGAAAAATGAGAAAGGACAACTGACTACGAAAACCCAGCCTCCTTTAAAGCAGCCCAAATCCAAGAGCCACAGACTGACCAGTGGAGTGCCCTGCATCCATCCAGTAGAGAAAATTCCTGCCATTAACAAGGATGTAAGCCACTCACTGGTTTGCTTTTCAATTCATACACATTTTACTTTTTTATATAAAGGGACTCCTGTCTTTTCTCGGAACTGGTACTATTCATTGAAGCCAGGAAGAGGATGGGGACAGTAAATACAATTAAAATGTACCAAACACTCCATAGTGTCCTATGAAACAAATAACCTTAAGAACAGCAAAGTCTTCCATTTAATCATAACTTATATTGGTGAGGCATCACAAGAGGTATGAGCACTAGTAGTGGGCTTTCCATCCATATACTTGATCATTTATTTATTCATTCATTCATTTAGATATGACTTCGCCGAATGGTCGCTGGCAATAGGCTTGCCTGTCATTGCATCTGCATAGAAGGAAGATGTGGCCTGGTGGAAGACGATCACCTGAATGATTGCACCACACACGTCAGATCAGTCTTTTTGACAATAGTGTGCAAATGCACCATTATACTGGACATTAACCAATAACCCACACAACTGTACTTTGTATTGTATACTTCCTGACCATTTTAGTGATCAGAACCCCTCATCTGTACATTGTAAAGAAACCAGACTAATTAAAAACTCTTGTTATGGTTGGATGTGCTGTAAAAAAAAAAAAAAAAAAAAAAAAAAAAAACTTCCAAACTGCAGTCTTCAGTATCATGCTTGTCCACTGTAATTGGCCCACATTTATGTACATCTCCCATGATGACAAATTCCATTGTTTTACTTCGACATTTCTTACTATACTGGATTCTGTGGCACCAATATATATATATATATATATATATATATATATATATATATATATATATATATATATATATATATGTTGTTGTTGTGTCTTTCAGCTTTTCCCGGTTAGGGGTCGATACAGCGGAACTCCGATCCACTAATGATTGGCAGTAGATTTTTTACGTGCCGAGTTGCCAACTCTGACACACAACCTTCAACAAAGGTACGCCCATTCACGCATGTCTCCACGCTGAAGACGCTCTAGCTGAGAATCGAACCGGACAGCGTCTTACTGGGAGGCGACAACGCTACCGCAGCACCACCATATATATATATATATATATATATATATATATATATATATATATATATATATATATAAATCAAAGCTGAATTTGCTCAATAGCTTACTCTCAGCACAAAATGCAGATGATCTTAGAGGCAAAGTATGGAAAATTCAGAGGAACAAACCAACAAGATGCAGTTCCCAAACATATAATGCTGGTTGTGATCCACTAAATTAAATGTACATAATTGGTCAAACTACAGTCGGGTCACAGAGTCTGAGAACACAACTGGCACCACATCAACAATGTAATTAAACCAGTTAAACTGAATTGGCTTTCTCTAAATCCTTGGGAAATCTGTTACAACACAGCATGCACACTTTATTGACACAATGGTGAAGCTCAGCACTGCAAATCATTTATCACAACAGACAGCTATTATCCTGCAAAATGGCATATATGATATTTTGTACAGTGTCAGCCAATCTAAAACAATACTTAAGAAGTTGAAGCAAGCAATAATGCCTGACAGTGTGTGTAAATGAGTAATTAACTCCCAACCAGGGGTGTTATGAGCCCTAACGCCATAGGCGGAGGAGGGCCTCTACACCCCTGGAAGGGCATTAATTACACATTAACACACAACCTGGAGAGCATTATTGCTCTTAGAGAATGGGCTGTCTGTAAAATTGTTGTGTTTTACTTACTTTTTTTTTATTATTTTATTTTTTAATGTACTTTTGATGTAAAATAGTTCCTCCGCCTAATGTTTCAAACTAATATATGTTAATGGTGTTGGAGGAAGCATTTTACATCCAAAATGTAACACTTTAAAAAAAACAACCCGGTATTTACTTTATTTTTTGGTCCCTTACTCCTGAAACATTTGGTTTATTGGCAGTCATTATAGATGGAAGTTACTAAATAATGACATACATTTCAGTTTCAGACTTTTATTTCCTTCAGAAAATTCATGCCAACACAAATCTTTACTTAAGCAACTTTGTAATTTTATAAGAGCAATAATTAAAATCCGTTTCTATTTTAGAGCCTTTGTTCCCCCTTTATTTTAGGTTTTATCCAGGTTTCTTCAGCTGAAAGGTACAGAGGTATGCAAACCACTTTACTGCTGCTACTGCCAGTAGTCATCTCACTCACTCACTGTCGCTCTCTCTCTTTCACTCACACACACACACACACACACACACACACACACACACACACACACACACACACACACACACACACACCTGCTTCAGAAAATGCATGTTAATGGAAACCCTGTAGCAAGTTAGAGGAATATTTGAATCTGTCCCTATTTTCGGTCCCTTTTCCCCCTTATTTGTGTCTAGACACACACAACGGGGGGAAAAAGGGACCGAAAATAGGGACAGATTCAAATATTCTAGCAACTTTCTAAGTTTATAAGAGGAATATTTGAATCTATTCCTATCCCCCCCCCAGTTATTTGTGTCTCTGTCCAGATTTCTTGTGCTAAGAGGTTGAGTAGTATGGTCAAGAGGTACAGAAATCTTTGACGTTGCTGCTGCCAGGGGAAAGTTTGATCACTCTCACTGTCTGTCACACTCATACAAATACACACACAGTTTCTTCTGCTGTCTTGCACACATTCACTCAATCACACAGACAGCAACATAAAGACTAACACACACACACACACACACACACACACACACACACACACACTTTTTTCCTGTTTCATTTATTTTTTACACCGACTAAACAGCAAAAGTGCTTATTAGTGAGTGTAAAATAGTTCAGTCAATCTCTCTGTCTTACACTAATATACACATACACTCACACAGAGACATAAGCGCGCGCACACACACTTTTTTCATATATTTTTTTTAATTTTACACTCGCTAAACAGCTAAAGCACTGCTTAGCGAGCATAAAATAATGTCGGCTGTAAGTTTTTTTCTGTCCGAGCTCCACAGTAGCTTGATATTCTGTCATGAACCGGCGGACTCGTTTTTCAGTGGGCATTACTTGTACATTAATACTCTGCTGGAGAATGTTTATTCTCTAATCAGGGTGCTGATGTACAGTTTGCCCATTTTCTAAACCAGCATTAGTAGCTGCTGCGAACATACCACATGACTACTCACTCATAGCTGCAGATACAGTTTGCTATCCAGGGTCCTTCCTTGGGTCAGTCATAGATCACTATGCGTTTCATTTGTGGAAATAATAATCTATAATTCCTCTTCATAAATGAGGCACAGATGTGGAATTATGTAACTATAAGCTTAAAGCCAGTTTACTATTTGCAAAAATCCTGGAAAAATGCATAATAGCTTACTATCCAGCATAGTTAAGTACCCCACCCCCAACTCAATTTTACATCTTACTGTAACACTGAAACAGCCCTACTCTGTTCAATAAGAGAGACTTGTTTTTGCTTACATTTATTTTCTGAGAAGAGAGAGAGAATGAGTAACTTTCAATATGGTACAGTTTCAACTTTTAAATATTGGTAATCCACAAATATTTATTTCTACATGTTCCATAGTTTTCTAACAAAATGCTTTCTGACTTTCAAGGGCATTTCTTTCAACACCTTTTTGTCTTTGCTAGGCATAAAGTGTTAAACATCCATAATGTCTGTTTATAGAAAATAAACCCTGACCGTACCTCTCAACCCGGAAACATGAAAAATCTGGACAAAGGCCTATGAAAAGTAGGTACAAATCTGTACGCTGATTAACATAAAATCTGCATACATAATTATGTAACCCTACCAACTCCAGTGGAATTGTGCGATACCAACTTTCAAACACAAACTGAAAAACAGACAACCAAAATATTGCCCCCCCCGGAGACCCTGTAGTAAATGGTGGCACTGTGAGGATACATGTGCATTGGCTACTTATATTTTTATCATCCTTCTCCTCCTAATTTTTTAAAACTACATTGATAGCACAGGTAAATTAACAGTCACACAACTGGCATTCTGATCCATTTCATGGAAGAAGAATTTATATGGAGATAGGTACTATAAAATTACATTGGGATGCCCAGAATGGCACTAAAACAATCTTACTCAAAGAAACTATATGCATTCAGCCACATAATCCACTTCAGGTTTACGGGGAGGAGGATGGAGCCTACCTATAATCACAAGTTCCAAGCAGAGGAACCTATCCTGAACAGGGTCCAACTGCCAACCCATCACAGGACACGCACAACCTCTAAGAGACTGGAGATAATTTATAGGAATACTAATTTAGATGCACAAAAGTGCTTTACTTTTGTTAACAGATATTCACACTGCAATAGCCAATTTACAGGAGAGGTCCAGGGAGGAAAAAAAAATCCAAAATAAAACACAAACAAATACTTTGTAGTCAAAATATTACCCACACTACACTCTTACAAAGAGGTAGTGTATAAAAATAAACATGCAAAATGCATCTGTGAATGAGGAGCACTATAAATGAATGAATGACTCATCATGTAACACCGTAGAACAACTGTGAAAACAAAATGCACCTACTGTCAAATAGTTAAACTGCCTGCATAACAAAAAACTTATTACCCAACAAACACTGCTATAAGAGCTGAAGATTTCAATTAGCAAACCGGACAGTGTTACCAACCTCCATTAATTTTAAGCAACACTGCTACCAGTATTAAAAAATGGGTAGCACTTCAGTTTACATTAAAGATCCACTGACCTCGCGTCCACAAAGTCAGCCAAGAATACCACTAACACTTAAAAAAAAAAAATTTCCACAGTTACAGGGATTCAAACCAGCATCTGTATACACAGATTACACCTAGAAGGCATCAAATTAAAGTGCTTCTGCTTAAATCTGTGACAGTTTCTCTACACATAAGTGATTCTCCAGTGTAAGATAATCATAAACTGTGACAATTCTGTCAAGCACAATAGTGTAAACCAGGTTTTTATATGGAGGAAAAGAAACTGCTAGGCACATATTCATAATTATGAGCCAAGCTCTTTTATCAACAAATACAGATGCTTTCTGTTTTTTCTTTAAGTAGGGTAATAGCATGAGCAGACTGAGAATAGTTTGTGATTGTCCAAGCACCCTCACAGGGATACTGAAATAATGATATCTAGTATCAATAAGCATATTTTCTGATCAACTGCAACCTGACCAAAATCATTCAAAGGGACTGGAAAAGACGAAAGAAAGTCATATCCTGAAAATTGTTACAGAAAGCTGAACAGATGGTGCATTTACTTTGGGGGGGATCTATTGCTCTTCACTGGTCTTACAGATGCCAAAACCAGCTAAATTCTCCTTAGCTATACTGAATTATGGCCCATTACTTCATTTTCAGTTTGATCTTTCTAAATGTGAGCTAAGAATATTATTCTAATTTCCACTTAAAAAGAAGGAGCAACTAAAAGTCTGTCTAATTAGAGTCTGTATTGCCGTATGTGATGATGATGTCACCTGCTCCTTTAACTTCAGTTTTCTCATTCATCTTTTTTAAAACAAATACCTTAAGGGACAGGAAAAGAATTTTGTATGACATATTCCATGTGAAGTTTCTACCTAATTATCTAACGTATTGTTTTGTCTGATGCAACATCATTGGCAACAAAGGCATGTATGCCCAAAACTGTTTACAACGCCTGCAGGTTCACTAGTTAAAGATACTTGCTTCCGTTGATCAAATAAGCAGAAACAGTTGCACATGAGCAAACAGATCAATGGAAACGTTCTGATTAATGAAAGTCCCTTAACTATGAACACAATAATAACTAAATATCATCACTCCCTCCATGCAGAAGGTTGGCAAGGTTGATGTATCTTCAGAGAATTGACATTTCCACAACTGCAGTGACCACAGAATGTAACGTTTCTCTATACATAAGCGATTCTCCTTTTCTCCAGTGTAACTTATTTCAGGTTAGCAGATTCATAACGTAATGTCGCAGAGCAGGAATGCGAGAAAACATTCACAGTTTTCACACACCTTACCTGGCTTGCAGCTGAAATACGGCCGTGGAGGAAAAGCCTACTTGACAATACAGAGTCCCAGTTCGAATCGAATACAGTGCATGTTACGGCCACAGAGGAAAAGCCCATTAAAGAACTGCTTGCTTGAAAATGAATCCCGGCTTGAGGGCAGTGCATCCATTATGGTCGTGAAAGAACTGCTAATTCCTTTGTTTGAAAGTGTACGCACCCTACGTACTGTGGAGCCCTCAGTTAATTCCGACAGGCTATTCACGGAGCTGATGTCATCGCTCACACTACTGCACTTGGTGATGTCTGCTGGAAGAAAAAAAAAAAAAACAAATCGAGAAATTCGGAAATTACCCCATTTTTTGAGAGGTATGACCCTGGCTTATCTTTCTTATTTTTAATTTAATGCAAAATAAGAAAGCTAAGGGGGGAGTGAATGTGATACAACTGACCGTTTGTTATTCACAGGTGTTGATAAAATAGCAGGAATATAAATTCCAAATGCATTACTGTTCTGTCAATTTAAGGTTACAAATGTAAAATTTTTTTTTTTTACCAGGTTAATTATCTTTTGTGCAGTAGATTGAAAGTAGGTGAGTTTTGTTGCACTGCTTCATAGTGTAGCACAGCTGTTAACTGACTTAGATACTTACC
The DNA here is from genome assembly GCF_019279795.1 of Protopterus annectens. Lineage (NCBI taxonomy): Eukaryota > Metazoa > Chordata > Ceratodontiformes > Protopteridae > Protopterus > Protopterus annectens. Next base: position 754,447,527 of record NC_056744.1, read on the forward strand.
TGTGCAGACACAGCTGTGGTAGGAAAAACAGCTGTATATATACTGTACTGTGTATAGCAACTTTCAAATATTTAAAGTTTATACAGTAATTAAATTTTTTGCTTTATAGATTTGACACAGCATGAGTACAAGTAAATGTGATTGCACCAGTGCTAGCCATATTTTTCATGAATGATAACTCCCTGATTCTAGAAAAAGGGTTATAAATTTTAACTTTTACATTTTAAAAGAAAACAAGTTTTACTGGTAGATAGTGTAAATGATTAACTCTCTAGATTTCTACCAAGCTGTTCATGTATTTTAAACTGCGCAGTTTAATTATTTCCATTTGCCTGTGGTGTATCTGTGAAAAAGTTATAGAAGAACACTAATCTTGAAATGCCACTAAAAAGGATGATTGTGACCTGTGACATTTATAATTCTGATGTTGCTATGATTTATGTGCAAGACCTGAGAAATGAAGGTAGTACAAAAATAGGTAGAGATAAATTAGTGATATTTATAGAATATATATATATATATATATATATATATATATATATATATATATATAGAGTGAGTGGTAGCATTCAAGCCAGTAGGTGCACTTCTAATTTGACATTCATTTTTGCCTGCACCACGTGTCTGACTTACTGAGTTACTTCTCAGCACCGATCAAAGAGTGAGAATAATCAGATGTCTATCTGAAACACCTTTGGTTCGGATCTCCTATGCCCTCTTTCCTGAGTAAGTAAAACTTAATTTATAAGTTAAAAAAGAATTAAAGAGGGAACTTGCTAAGAGGATAGAGCTAAAGCACAAATGTCAGAATACATTTTTCTGGTAGAATTATTTCAAGCATTAGTTCTAAGAAAGCTAGGCCAGAAAGAAAGGTATTCTGTTCTGTGACATTATTTTAGGCATTATTCTATAACTGCTTGTTTTGAGTTTGGATAAAAGATTGTAACTGAGCTGTGTATGTTGAAGTTGTACTGTGAACAAAACAGAATGTCAGAAGTGTGCAGTTAGAAACATACAGTGTGCTATCACACTTTAACTTTGTTTTTATTACAAGTTCTGAAATGAATGGAGTATTACTATGTGAAGGACAATTACTGAGTATTATAACATGAGAGCATTGGAAGCATGTTTAAAAATGTAACAATCTGATCTGTCATTCTGATGATGAAAGAAAGAATTATTGAAGGATATAACTTTCAGTTACAACATGTGACTTGTGATTGGAAAGAATATTCCAGAAGGTTTAACCAAAGCTGCGATTTGCACTTTGTTAGATATAAAGTTAGCCATGTAGTCGGCCATTTTAGAAGTACTTCTTGGAATGTTTCACTAAGCTGCTAAATTCTTTTCTGAACAGTAAATTTGTTACCACTGTATGGTTTATGTCTTCGTGAATGTATTTGAGATGGACAACAGTGTACTGGAGATTTACAGTAAGGGCAACGTCCTTACCTGACTCCTCTGCTCAAATACAGCTTGTGAAAGAGGATCTCTCCCACCTTAATTATTGCGTCTAACCCTTCATGTATTCTCCTTAGTTAACACTGTTACTCATTATCAAACCTTATTATTCTACCAGGGAATGCAGATGATACCATTGCCTTACTCATGTAATCCCAGCTGACTTAATTTAATGTTTTCTGTGCATCAAGACCCACCAACAATAACAGTGTTTTCTACCCCGTTTCCCTTAAGATCATTCAAATGTTTGCCTCCCTTCCACAAGACCACATCGATGCATGTCTATGGATTTTGACAACAATTTTCTATTCTCAAAACATGTATAGATAAAAAGATTTTATAATCATGGTTTAAAAGTGAAGTTGGCCTATATGATTCTGTGTTTGAAAGATCTTTACCCTCTTTGGTTAGTACAGCCACCAAAGCTTTCTTCCAAGGTTCTGGAACTAACTACCCCCATCCTTTGTTTTAATATTGCTAAACAAAGCTTTCCAGATCTTTTATCATTTTCTACCCACCCAAGTTCATATTTCACAGGAATACCATTTGTTTATGGAGAATTCCCTGTTGATTAATTTTACATCACCATTTTTATCTCATTTCTTCATATCTTAGCTATAAATTGTTAAGCCTTCTCTTCCTCTATCCTTCGCATAATTACATTTTCTGTAAATATTTCCATTTGTGCCTTTTCTTGGTTTCCACATTCTTCTGCTTTATACAAATGTTCATAACATTTTGGAATTATGTCTAATACCGCTATAGGATTTCTGCTAAGAATGTAGAGTTCTGAGCATATTTCTGCCAGTATAAAAACAGGATGCAGCTGATGATGGATTCTAGGCAGCAGAAATATGTTAACCAAATCAAAGAGCATGCCTGAGGCCTATGCTAATAGTCAAGAAAATAAAAAGGTGATTTTTGTGTACAGCTGTCTTTTTCAGGGGAAAGACATTGAAAACACTGCAGTTCAGTAATTTTAGAAGTCACGCATTCCACCTCAAGGCAGATTACTGAAGAAAGTGATCCTGAGTTAGTGACTTTAGACACTGCTTTAAGGAGAGCAAAAGAGGGCACATAAATAAGGTTTAAGAGGAAAATAATGATTTTTTCCATTAATTCTTACTCCCATTTTATGTTAAAATATGACCACTTGTATATTATAGTAAGTCAGAAAGGGAAGAAATTCTTACAGGGCACTAGTAATGAGTTCATAGTTATTAGTTGGTCAAATGGAATTGGACAGACTAAGGCAAGGGTATTTGCTAGGTTTTACTGTGAAGTCATATTGAAAGAGACAGAGAAGTTGTGTGCTTCTTCTTTAGAATGTCAGAAAAATGCACCCCATCCTGGATATAAAAGTTCTTTGATTAAGGTCTATCACAGAAGTACTATATGAATATATTGCTAAGGGCATTGTGTAGAAATTGGCAAAATCTAGCAATGGGTATCATTGTATACTAGATGGAATATATTGTGTTATTAAATTTCCAGAAGCATTAGCATTACACAATGCTAACACTATGACTAGTGCCTGAGAACTGCTACTGTTGGTCTCCAGAATTTATATATGAAATTGTTTTAAATTCTAACAGTTTAAGACATCAGTCTACCAGCTGCATGGTGATGGGTTAGTAGAAAAGTTTGATAAAACATTGAAATCATGGCTGTAGATACTGACAGCAAAATCTAGGATCATCTACAATCACACTTTTGTTACAATCAGAAAAGTCTCACAGGCTTCATTTGGTCTGACCAGATTTGAATTGCTGTATGGCTGGCATCTGGGTGGGGTGCTGTGCGACATTACTAAAAAACTTGAAGCAGAAAAGCCACAATTTAAGTGTGACAGAACACTCTGTTGGTTTAAAGGGTTACCAAAACCAAACAGCAAACAGCAAAAGCAGCAATCAGAGGCAAACTAGAATCAAACTAGAATGAATGAATAACAAAATAATAGCGTAACCAGTTTTAATTCACCGCTTTCGTCCAAAGACTTCATCAGAATAAAAAAGTGTAAAAGAAAACAGTTTAAATACACTCAAATTAAAATGATTAATTAAACAATTAAATACTTAATTGCAAAACAACTAATGCTGATACTTCAATTAAAAAAGGAGGTGACAACATCATTCCTTTTATGGAGATGCAACTTCCTGTATTTCAAAAAGCATTTAATATTCACAGCTTCATTAATGCCTGGGTGTTTATCAGCTTTTAGTTTCATCTGCCATAAAGTTTCTCTTTGTAATATGTAATTTTTAAAATCCCCTCCTCTCATGTCAGCCTGACATACTTCTAAAATAGAAAATAAAAATTTCTTAAAGTTAGTGCAAACTGTAGAATGCTTGTATAAAGCACTAGTTGGTTCTTTCTTTTTTATGTCATAAAGATGTTCTTTAATACGAGTCTTAAGACATCTACTAGTCATTCCAACATAAAAAGCTGGACAAGAACTACATAAGCTGATGTATACTACACCTCTAGTGTCACAATTGACACAATTAGGTGCAGTCAAAATTCTGTTGTAGGATTCTATATTGATGTAAGGTCCCACAGAGATGTACCTGCATACATTGCAGTGATAACAACACTGCATGCCTTTTTTGTTGGTGATCATGTTGTCATTATAACTATTTTTGAACTCCAGAATTTTTTTCAAATTACGAGTATTTCTAGACACAAAAACAGGTTGATCACCAACAACCTTAGATAAATCCAAGTTTCCCTTTATCACCGACCAATTTTTCCTAACTAAATTTTGTATGTGTTTTGGTTGTCGTATCAAGTACAGGCTCTTTGGTGGATTATTGGTTTAAAGGGTTGGTCAAAGCTGTGTGACATTACTAAAGAAATTTGAAGCAGAAAAGTCGCAATTTAAGTGTGATAGAACACTGTGTTGGTTTAAAGGGTTGATCAAAGCTGGTAATGCCCATAAAACCCATGAAATACAATGTGAGGTTTTAATAAGTGTGAATGACTGACCGAATTTAACCTAGAAGATTAGATACAAGTGCTAGTGCGCTCTATGTAAAGCACATTTATGACCAGACCAGATAACAAAGATCATTCAAGATGTAGGAATGAAAAAGTGCAGTAAACTGTATGGTTAGACATCCAGAAAAAAAACTGTAGAACAACTTTACCATATTATGGTACTGAAGTCATGGAGAGAAGCAGAGAATTATGTGGAGAACCTGCAAGCTGAAGTCCCTACATGAGAGACCAGGAAGTTTCAACTTAAAGCACAGCTAAAATATTCTTTTCAAAAGAAAAAAACAGGAAAAGAGAGAAATGTTGTTTATGATATGAAGGAATATTCTCAGAAATACCTGAGAAGATAAATGAATACAACATAATACAGAGACTATATCCTGAGTGAAGGGTAGACCAATATCTTGCAAAGTACCAGTCACAGAAACTATTAGCAAGAGAAGTTGTTCAAAAAATTCTCAAACTACGTATGATAGAATATTCACAGTGTGAATGGAGCAGTCCAGTTGCTGTAGCCCTTAAACCATTTGGAAGTGTTAGTGTATAATGATGTTAGGAAGCAGAATAACATTTCTAACTTAGATATCCCATGCCCAGAATTGATGATTTGGTAGAGAACCTAGGAAAGGCCGGATATTTGACATTACTGGACTTGAAAACAGGATACTGGCAGAAACTACTTAATCCCTCTGCCAGAAAACAAAGCATTTGTAACCTCTGATTATTTATTTCAGTATACTGTGTTACTGTTTCAGTATACTGTGTTATCATTTGATCTGCACTGAACCCCAGCCACCTTTCAGAGGCTGATGGATAAAATATTAAGGTCCTGCTTCAGATATGCTGCAAAACACCTGGATAATGCGGTTATTCGTTCAGAGGACAAGAAATTACACTCATCTGGAGTGCCAGCAGCTATTTTAGAATTTATAAGGTATGCAGGAGTGACTACAGTCACCGGGAGAAGTAAATTAAGTGATTGGGGTACCTTATAGTAATAATAATAGGTTTGGTAAGTACACAACTAGATAAGACAAAGGCCAAAAAAAAAAAAAACTGGCCAGTATTTTCTACCGAGAGAGAACTGAAAGCATTTATTGGACTAGTTTAGTACTGCAGGAAATTTGTGCCTGTTTTTGTGACTGTTGTCTGCCATGTGACAACTCTTACAGAGGGAAATACTGTTAAAGTGCAGTGGTAAATTGAGGCAGGTAGTTTCATAGTTGTGTACAAGGCTAAAGACCACTGGAGCCTTTGTAAGCCTAGCCATAATTCCCAAATGTCTGACAGGTTCTGGTGTCATTGGTATAAGCAGAGGCTTTGGAGATTAAACATTTACAATCAGAGGTCAGTAGAGACATAGGTGCTAAACAAGGGGTGAATTTCCCATCCCCATCCAGTTGTCCAGGTTACACATGAATTGGGTTAGGAAGGAAATTTGCTTCATTTGGATGGGGAGCCTGTTCCAGAGAAGGGGTAGTGTCTGGCCTGGGAGATGCCTTATTAAAATGTTAAAACTCAAAACTCTGAGTGCCAACAAGCTGGTAGAAAAAAGAGTAAAATCTCAGGAAAAGAGTGACTCTTAAAGATCGCTCTTCTCCTTTAAATTTCTTTTTTACAGGGGCAAGTTTCCCTGCACCCCCTTGCCCCCACCCCAGACTTTATATAGAGGGCGAGAGGGAGACAAACCAACTCCAAGATCAGCATACCTCAGAGAAAAGGAAATATTCCAGGAAATGGCCATAAAGACTTAGTATATGCAGGTCTTTTTTTCATTTATTCATACTGTGTTTACAGATTCACTGAAACAGATCTTGACATTTCAAATGGTTACCATCTGGGATACATACAGTGGATATAAAAAGCATACACGCCCCTGTTAAAATGCCAGGTTTTTGTGATATTAAAAAAAGAGACCACAATAAATAATTTCAAAACTTTTCCCTCCTTTAATGTGACCTATAACCTGTGCAATTCAATTGAAAAACAAACAAATCCATTAGGGGAAAACTATAAAGAATAAAAAATGTACAATAAGCTGGTTGCGTAAGTGTGCACACCCTTAACTAATACTTTGTTGAAGCACCTTTTGATTTAATTACAGCATTCAGTCTTCTTTGGTACATACCTGCCATCAATTAAAGAGACTCTGATTAACCCCAAATAAAGTTCAGCTGTTTCCTGACATTTACTCAGTTGCCTGCTACAGCAAAAGCCATGGTTCGCAGAGAGCTTACAAAGCATCAAAAGGATCTCATTGTTGAAAGGTATTGGTCAGGTGAAGGGTCCAAAAAAAGTTTCACAGCATTGGATATATCATGGAAGGACAGTCATTAAAAAGTGGAGAAAATATGACACGACAGTGATGTTGTAAAGAACTGGACATCCCTCCAAAATTGATGAAAAGACAAGAAGAAAACTGGTCAGGAAGGCTGCCAAGTTCTACAGCAACACTGAAAGAGCTGCAGGAATTTCTGGCAAGTACTGGTTATGTATTACATGTGACAACATACTGGTTGTGTACTACATGTGACAACAATCTTTCGTATTCTCCATATGTCCGTGCTATGGGGTTGCAAGACAGAAGCCTTTTCTTACACAGAAAAACATCCAGGCCCGGCTAAAATTTGCAAAACAATACATTGTCTCCCAAGAGCATGTGGGAAAATGTGTTATGGTCTGATGAGAACAAGGTTGAACATTTGGCCACAATTTCAAAAGGTACATTTGGCGCAAAACAACACTTTGCATCACCAAAAGAACACCATCCACATGGTGAAGCATGGTGGTGGCAGTATCATGCTTTGGGTTTGTTTTTCTTCAGCTGGAACTGTGGCTTTAGTCAAGGTGGAGGGAATTATGAACAGTTCCAAATACCAGTCACTTTTGGCCCAAAACCAGGCGTATGCTAGAAAGCTAAAGATGAAGAGGAATTATACATTTCAGCATAACAAATGACCCCAAGCATACATCCAAATCAACAAAAGAATGGCTTTACCAGAAGAAAATTAAAGTTTTGGAATGGCCCAGCCAGAGCCCATATCTAAATCTAATAGAAAATCTGTGGGGTGACCTAAAGAGGGCTGTGCACAATTGATGCCCTCGGAATCTGACAGATTTGGAGCGCTTTTGCAAGGAAGAGTGGGCAAATATTACCAAGTCAAGATGTGCCATGCTGATGGACTCCTACCTAAGGAGACTGAGTGCTGTAATTAAATCAAAAGGTGCTTCAACAAAGTATTAGTTTAAAGGTATGCACACTTATGCAACCAGCTTATTGCACATTTTTCATTTTTTTATATTTTTCCCCTAACAGATTTGTTTGTTTTTCACTTGAATTGTATAGGTTATAGATCACATTAAAGGTTGGAAAAGTTTTGAAATGATTTATTGTGTTCTCATTTTTTAAAGCACAAAAACTTGGCATTTTAACAGGGGTGTGTACACTTTTTATATCCACTGTACCTGCCTCTCCAGCAGGTACAATTTATATCACTGGCAAGGTTTAAGTCTTTAGAATGGGTAATTCTAGTACTGTTTGTTTTGTGAATATGCAGGAGGGTCACTCAGAGTGGGATCCAACAATGCCGTGTGTAACATGTATAGATTGTTTTGCAGTCCTCACATTTGGGTTATCTACCTGCAGGTAGCCCTCAGCTGGCCTGAATACCAGAGTCTTGGATTCCTGCATCGGATGCTCTCTCTTCTTCCAGTACATCAGGTCGTCAGGGGTATAAAACATGCAGCCAATGCCATTACATCAGTCTTTCTTGCCGCGCAGTGCCCGAAGCAGAAGCAGTTTGCAAGTGCCGGTCAGCCAACTCCTGAAATTTTCGTTTTCGAATTTCAGAACCGAAGTCTTCAAAAAAGCTAAGTACCACATTGGGGATCCTTTTTCTTGCTCTAAACCGATGTCAGTAAAAGTTAATTGTATTACCTGTGGAAAGCAAATACCTCATAAAGATTTTCATTCGTACTGCATTCCTTGCTTAGGCCCAGACCACGACGTCCCTCGCTGTTGGTTTTGTGCCTTGTTCAACCTCCCGAACTATTTGTCATCGGCTATATTTGCAGCAAATTATTTTGGTACTCAGTATAACTATCCAGAAATGGCTTCAGTAAGCCATCCGACTACCGATATTCCGAAAAAACGTAAGGATAAAGACAGAGACAGACCACATAGGTCCAAAACTGCCGACGATGCTTCCATTAAGGAAGTCACCAGTCCGCCAGTACTCAGTGAGGTGCTTTCACAGAACTCTGATATCCACTACCTCAGATTCGCAGGCCCCTACTGAGACCCATTTGGAGTCCGGTATGCCGCAAGATGCTTCTTCGACTACGGAACATGCGGATGTCTCTACCTTGGATGGGTCCGGAGCCATTGTGCAGGCACTGGCTTCTGAGGATGTATTCAGGCCTACAGATTTGCATTTTAAACCAACGCCATCTTCTTCTTCCAGGCCTAAAACTCGACCCATGCCTAGAAATCCAATGTCCAGACCACATGCTCAGGCCCATATGCCTAAAAAACAAATGCTTAGAATGGCTGAAGACCTTATTACCTTAATGAGGGGAAGCCAGCCTTCCCCCTCTAAGAGACCTAGAACTGATTTTCCTTCTAATTCTTCTGATCAGAAATCTGATATTTCTGTTTCTTCTGATTACCAGGATTTGCCCTTATCTGCCTATGAGGATTCTGATGCAGAGGATTCCATTCCCTCTGCTTCCCCTCCAGAAGTCTTTTGTTTTGGTGAAACCTTGCACACTCTTAGGCAGCATTTCTGCTGGGAAAGCCAGGATTACTCTGATTCCAAAAAGAGGCTTAGGAAATTCTTACTCCTCCCTCAACACAGACCTTTAGCTATCCCTCCTGTTCTGGACATTGTAGATGATGCTTTCTTGGAATCTAGCCTTTCCCCAGACACGTTACCTCCATCTCCCAGAAAACCTGACCGGTATTACAGAGTACCTGACTCTCACAAGTTCCTCTTCAAGAAACCTACTGTGGATCCAGAGGCCATTTCCCAAGGACCAAAGGGCATTAAGGCTACTGCTGCCAAAAACCCTACCCCCTCTGACAAGAGATTCCAAGGCCTTGGACAGATGGGGTAAGAAGGTATACACTTCTGCTACTTTGGCCATTAGACCTTAAATTGCCAGTTAAACATGTTAAAGTATGAGCAGCATATTATGGGGCTACTTAAACAGAAAATTATGTTGATTCCTGACTGTGCTGAACACAAAGAATTACAGGATTTAATGCATTCTGCAGAACAAGTTGGTAAACATACTTTGTAATGTGGTTTTGATTCTTTAGAAGCATGTTGCAGGGCTGCTGTCACTGGGTCTATACTTAGAAGGCGTGCTTGGCTTAAGGAGCAAAACTTGCCAGATCATGTTAAAGCTATATTACTGGATGCTCCCTTAAACCAAGACCACCTGTTTGGTAACAAAGCAGAAGAAGCCCTCAAAAAGATGGAGGAAAAAGCTAAATCTATGCAAACTGTTAAAGGTTTCCTGCAAGTACAGCCTCCCAGATTTAGTAGGCATTGGCCTTCAAAGAATTGGTCCTTTCCAGCCTCTTCCAGGCCTTCTCAGTCCAAACCCAGGAACAGCAGACCACCTAGGTTACAGTCTCTGGCTACGTACAGGCCTAACAACAACTATGTAACACACCAAACACTTTACTGCAAAGCTTTCGGGTCTACACCCTTCATCAGTACAAATTAACTACATTAACTACAGTACTCCCATCGCTAACACGTATGCAGATTTGGTTCTATATGAGTGGGAGAAAAGTGTGATATTAAGTAAGGTAAACCAACTAAATGAAAAGGTGTTGTTCTATAAGAGATTTGTGGACGATTGCTTTTTGATATGGGATGGTTCACTTATGGAATTAGATGATTATGTGCAATATCTAAATGCGTCCACTGAATTCCTAAAGTTTAAAATGGAGGCATCAAATCATGATATAAATTATTTAGATGTACATTTATTTAAGAATGGAGATAGATTAGAGTCTATGGTGTATAGGAAGGAAGTGGATGCTTTGAGGTATATAAATAGGGGTAGCATGCATGCCCCACATACCTTTAAAGGAATAGTGAAGGCACAGTTAATAAGAATGAGTAAATTAAATATGGTTGAGAGTATTTTTATAGAACAGGCTAGAAGTATGTCTCAAGTATTTCAGAAAAGTGGTTATTCAAGACGAGTTGTAGAAATGGCTTATGAAGAGGTGCTAAAAGAAAGGGGAGATAAGTATAAACCAATTTTGACGGGGGGATTGAGGAAGAGTGAAAGAGATATGCATAAGGATGGTAAAATAGTTAGATATCTCACTACATACAATTTAAACACACATAATGTATGTAAAATAATAGAAAAAAATGTGCCTATTCTATTGGCTATGCCTGAGGTAAGATCTATAGTGGGAGACAGGCCAAGTTATGCATATAGAAATTCGGAAACATTAAAACAAAAACTTTGCTATAAGGATTTTAAAATAAAAGCTAAAAATGTGGGGAGGGAAATAGGAACAAGGAAATGCTATAACTGTTCCTATTGTAATGATTTATATGTGGGTGATGGTTTATTTATGCACCCCATAAATGGAGAAGTTTTTGTTCCAAAAGCTCTGACAACTTGCAATGTAACACAAGTGGTATATTTGGCTACTTGTACATCATGTGTATCATTTTATGTGGGTAAAACCACTAGGAAGTTGAAGGAGAGGATTGTAGAACATAAGTCAGATATAAGAAGGAAAATAATAACAAACGCGTTAAGTAAGCATATTATGGATAAGGGTGAAGAACATAAGTTTAAGTTTAGGGTATTAAATGTAGTAGAAATGAGTATAAGGAAAGGTGATATGAATAATCTGCTGGAGCTAAAAGAGTTTGAATGGATTATTAGGTTACAGGCTGATGTGAGTCCTGGTCTAAATAATGCTGTTAGTTTAAAACCAGTATTAATGAAAAAGCGAAGAGAAAAACTATAAGCTTGTTTTGGAAGTGTGTGTGTGTGTGTGTGTGTGTGTGTATGTATGTATATGTATATATATATATATATATATATATATATATATATATATATATATATATATAATATGTGTATATGTATGTATTTTAAACAAATATGGTGTTTTAGAAAAGTGAAGAATATATTCATATGGTTTTATGTATTTGTAATACCCTTGTTTTTTATATATTAGTAAATATATTTATTATATATTTTTATTCTGATGGTTTTCTTAAGACTTGATTGTTGGTTAGAGTGATAGGTGGGCTGAAGCATGTGACCTAATTGTATCTCCTATTTAAATATTGAATGAATGCAGTTAATTTGTACTGATGAAGTGTGTAGACCCGAAAGCTTTGCAATAAAGTGTTTGGTGTGTTACAGAGTTGTTGTTGGGCATTACTGAACAGTGACACCATTGTTATTTAGTACGTACAGGCCTAAACAGTGGGGGGCACCCACTTCCAAAGCAGGGAGTAGTAAGACACCCCCCTACGGAAAAATGGCGCAATGACTTAACCTTAACCCTTCCAAGCCCTGCTCCCTTATCACCCTGCATGCAAAAAACTGGGAACTCATTACCCAGGACAAATGGGTTTTAAATATAGTTTCTCAAGGATACAGATTCCACTTCCACACCCTACCAACCCCAAACGGTTGGCCAGACCTACCCCCAAATCAGTGGACAGAGGCTCTACAGCAGGTTCTCTCTCTTCTAAGTATCAGGGCTATTCAACCTGTCCCAGCAGAAGAAAGGGGACAAGGTTTTTATTCAAAACTTTTCTTGGTACCCAGAAAAGACAGCTCCTGGCATCCTATCCTGGATCTCTCTGTTCTAAACACCTTTTTGAGAATCCCAAAATTCAAAATGCTAACACTTCAACTGCTGCTTCCTATGCTAGGCAAAGATGCCTGGTTGACAACCTTAGACTTAAAGGAGGCTTACCTGCACATTCCAATAAGGGAATCTTGCAGGAAATACCTATGCTTCAGGGCAGGCTCCATGCACTATCAGTTCTCTGCACTTCCCTTTGGCTTATCTACTGTGCCCATGGTATTCACAAAGTGTCTAGCTCCATTTTGCAGGCAGAGAAATATTCAAATATACCCATACTTGGACAATTGTCTGATTCGGGCAGAAAGCCAGGACTTGCTATTAAAACATCTGGCATTCATAAAGAAACTTATAACCTCACTGGAGTACACAATAAATGAAAAGAAATCTCATCTGGTACCCTGCCAAATTGTATTCCCGGGAGTAAGCTTGAACACAGCTTCCCAGATGGCTTTTCTCACTCCAGAGAAACAAGTTTATTTGACAACCTACTTCAAATTACTGGCCACAAAGACCCAGCTATCTGCAAGGAAAATTCTGCAAGCCCTGGGGTTCATGGCCTCTTGCATTCTACTAATTCCATATGCAAGACTGCATATGAGGAAACTACAATGGTATCTAAAAAGCCTATGTTGTCAACATTCTCAGGACCTGGAATCAATTATTCCTATCATTCCTTGTATAAAGACAGAGTTCCTTTGGTGGGCAGAGGCCTGCTACCACAACAAGGGGCTCCCTTTCACTCTACCCCCTGCTGTCCAAACCCTAACAACAGATGCATCAGACTATGCATGGGGGGCTCACTTGGCAGGGCAGTGCATTCAGGGCAAATGGAACCCGGGACAGATGTACCAGCATATCGACCAAAAAGAAATGTTAGCTGTACAGAATTCCCCGACAGCCTTCAAGGACCACATTCTTCCACGACAATTATTGGTAAAGACAGATAACACCACAGTTGTGTGGTACATAAACAAGCAGGGGGGGAACCCACTTGTACCCTCCCTGCAGACTAGCCATGGCTCTGTGGAACACAGCCTTGAGCTACCAAGTGCACTTACAGGCTCAATTCCTGCCAGGCAAGCTAAACTCTCTGGCAGACGACCTAAGCAGAAATCTCATGGACCCACACAAATGGAAACTGGAACCAAAAATATTCAACCTCTTGAGAAACAAATGGGGGACTCTAGACCTGTTTGCCTCCCCTCAGAACTACCAATTGGACAAATTCTGCACAAGGACCTCCCACAGTCAAGCTTGTAAAGTGGATGCTCTGTCCTTTACCTGGGAAAGCCTCTCAGTTTATGCCTTTCCCTCTCTGCCTCTCCTCTTGAAGTTTCTGCTAAAGATCAAACAGGACAAGCCAAGGAAAATACTGATTGCACCGGACTGACCATGCCAGCACTGGCACCCCCTCTTGTGCAGTATGACACTGCTGGGAACCATGGCGTCTGCCTCAGACTTCTTCCCTGCTCTCCCAGCAGGCGGGCCAGATTCTGCACCCTCTGCTTCAAACCCTGAACCTTGCAGCCTGGCTAATTCCTTGAGCTCTCCAATAGCATCCCTCAGTAAGCAGGTGCTAGATGTCATTCTGGAGGCAAGGAGGCCTAGTACTAGAAAATCCTATACTGAGAAGTGGCAAAGATACTGTTCCTGAAGCCAGACTCAGGGGATGGGCACAGTGGTGCCCAGCTTACCTCATATACTTCAGTATTTAACAGAATTGCTCCACAAGGGCCTATCCTTCTCGTCAATTAAAATTCATGCATCTGCCATTTCAGCACATTGTAATACTGAACCACCCCCTCTTCTCTCACCCCCTGCTAAAGCAATTCCTCAGAGGGGCCAAAAATTTAAGACCCCCCAGGAAAGCCCCTACTCTAGCCTGGGACCTTAACTTTGTTTTGGAAAAGCTCACTCTCCCCCCTTTGAGCCAGCTGCAACTGCAGAGTTGCAATTCCTTTCTTGGAAAACAGCCTTTCTTATAGCCATCACTTCAGCAAGAAGAGTGTCTGAATTACAGGCCCTCATGGCAGTGGAGCCTTTCATTATTTTCCATGCAGACAGGGTTTCCCTTAGGACCAGTCCTTCCTTTATGCCCAAGGTGGTGTCTAGTGTGGCCCTAAATCAATCCATTCATTTGCCCACCTTTTTTCCTGAATCCACAAAACAAAGGAGAATGAATACTGCACTCTTTGGATGTGCACAGACAACTTAGATTTTATTTGGACAGAACTAAGCCACTCAGAAAATCTGAACAGCTGCTAGTTGGCTTTGCTGCAGGAGCCGAGGGGAAGGCCATTTCAAAACAAACCATTTCTAAATGGAAAGCCCATTGCATTCATTTCTGCTATAAGCACCATGCAAAACCTACCCCACAGGGGATAAGATCACATTCCACCAGGGCTGCATCTACCTCTACAGCCTTTCTCAGAGGAGTCCCAACCAGGGACATCCTAGAAGCTGCTACCTGCAGCTCTCTACAAACCTTCACCAAGCATTACCACATGCCTATTTTTTCCAAATCCAGAGCTGGTTTTGCCACTGCAGTCTTGCAGGGCTTAATAGCTGGCCCTAATGCTCTCTTACTTCCTCCTCCCTTCCTTAGCTTTGGGAATCAACCCAAATGTGATGATTGCAACAGTGAAACACAAAGAACATAGTACAGTTGTGTACACTTACCATAAATGTTAGATGTTCAAGTGTATTCACTGTTGCAGTCCTGGTTACCCTCCCTCCAGCCCCCTAACTTCTCTTGGCTCCTCCTTTCCTTCTTGTTTGGTGTAGTTAAGCTTTCTGGTGTATTTGCGTTTTGATGGAGGTGTACCATAACATATAATTGCTCCCCATTGTGGGGTCACCTGACATCTGGGGCAAGAAAAACTGATGTAGTGGCATTGGCTGCATGTTTTATACCCCTGACGACATGGAAGAAGACAGCATCCGAAGCAGGAATCCAAAACTCTGATATTCAGGCCAGCTGAGGGCTACCTGCAGGCAGATAACCCAAATGTGATGACTGCAACAGTGAATACACTCGAACATCTACATTTATGGTAAGTGTACACAACTGTACTATCTCTGCTCAACAGCCTGTAGGAGACAGAATGCAAGGATAGGGCTTTGAGGTGGTCTGCATAGGATATGCTATTTATGCCCTGTATTCCTTTAGTGAGGAACCATGGATGTGCCTGATTAGGTACATACCGAAGCAGGCATTATACTCTATTGTACTTAATGATGGGTCTAATGAGTGCCAAATATAGTGACACAGTGACTTCCTTGGACCTGCAGTTATAAGTTGCTCAACATAGAATGATTTCCTCACAGTTGTGGACATATGACAATCAAAAGATAGATTACTGTCTACTGTTTGTAATAAATTAGATTAAAGTTCAAACATTTATGACCATATTGTCAGGTTGATGATAATGATTTTAGTAAAAGCTAAATAAGGGTATCAAAAGGCTGAAAACATAATCTAGGATTAAAAAAAAGTTCACTGTTCGGGATATGTTGTCAGTATGGTAGTTAGTAGGCACTGACTTCCCAAACAAAAGTGTTATGCATTTCTTGATATTTAGTGTTAGTCGATGGCTGTGCACATTTATCTGTATTATGCTTTGCATGAACTGTTCTCACTGAATATCTCTTAGATGCTCGTCTGTCTTTTTTATAGCTGACCCTGACCCAAGTTAAGTTTAAAAAACATTTAATGTGGCCAACAGCAAGAATTAATAAATAAATATGCATTGCGGTGTGATACTGAGTAGTAGTAGCAACCTTAGCTATGAACCACTGTTATAATAAATCTGTCCATTGCATGAAGTAGACAGAGGAATTTTGTAGAGATCTTCTTGACAGGTGGAACTGAAGTCTTGTTATTACTGTGGAGGCAAGAAAGCAGTGTGTTTGTGAGGGAGGCATTCAGATAGACTGTTTAAGCTGGGTAAAACAAAGCTGTCTTCCAAAAAGCAGGTTTCTTCCAGTTTACCACAACAAATGAAGAATCTGAAGTTTGAAATGCACTATTAATTGTAAGTGTGTGGGGGGTATTGTCTCAAACACCTACTTCATTTGTAGTAACCTTTGTGGTTACTTGGAGATAAGTTCAATAGCAGGCTATAGCAAGATTTAGTCATTGAATACAGTATCTAACTTGAGAGACAGTGTGTTTGGTAAAAATATTCAGTATATATGTTTTTATCATTACACAATAGAAACACTGTCACTCCGGTCTTGTTATATCACAGTATGTTACTGATGTGTGCTACACGTGGTGAGTGGGCACATCTTGACAAAAGAAAAGAAAATACATCTGATACGTATTTACATTGTAGTCTTAGTCAACATATATAACATTTGTTCAGATAGGAAACAAATCAGTTCCAGTTTAAACAGTGTAACAAACCAGAGATGCTGATTGCCTGCTGTTGTGCTGCAATAAATTTACTGAATTGTGAAGGATAAGGTTGTATTAACACATGCTAGAGGTTTTCATTTTCCTTTACTTTTACCAAATCTCAACTCAGTTTACTGACAGAACTTAAAATCCAGCCATAATTTGTATTGAAACTCATCCTCATATAAATGTTAAAAGAGAGAAAATTGCATTTGAGAAACTATTGTATAGTAGTAGATGTGGACAGCTGTCTAATTTTCTTTCTCTCTCCCCCTTTTGCCCCTTTAGCTCTTGTCGGCTTGTCATTCAGTGGTGCCATTGGCCTAACCCTTCTTTTGCTGGGATGTGCTTTAGAGCAGTATGGGTAAGACTGCATCATGAACTTGTGACCTTTATGCTTGTACATTGATTTCCTGTGTTCAGCTTTTAGCCTTCTTCATGTGTATGTTTCATGTTTTTTTTTTACTTGTACCTGAAATAATGATGGACTTTTCTTAAAGGAACATATTGTAGATTTGCCAAAAAATGGCATTGCTGTTTAGTCTTTGTTGACTTGTATAAATGTAAGATTTGAAACTAATTGGCAATTGATGCAAAACTGGTAGTAAAATATAAAACAGTAGTGAGTGCATGAAATTTTTAACATGTAAATGCAGCTGACAGAGTAAAATGTGTAAATGTGCTGGTAAAAGGACCCAAGAGTAAGGTACTAAAATCAAGAAGGAAATTATGCAGTCAAAAATGTCTCCTTATTGTAATTCCAAGATTTGTAAGTGCAAGACCCAGAATTATAAAATTATATAAAATAAATAAAAATAAAATAAGGCCGATAACACAGGAGGAGTGACTGTCAAACATTGTTGCTCTCCTTTAAAGTTGTTTTGTTGTTTTTTTTTTGCAGGGGCAACCCCCCCCCCACACACACAGACATACCTCTCAACTGAATTACTTGGTTTCTACCGACTTTTGGGGTCCAAATAATGGGGTGCCACAATTCCCGAGTGGCACCCCTTCATTTCCAATTTATTCGTACTTTGTTTTTTATTTTTTTTAATTTTCACACTTCACGAGCCAACGTCATCACGTGCGTGATGACATCAGCTCCACCAGCCTGTCGGAATGCTCGCACACATATGTAGCACATATTTCCGGCTCTGGTTCAAATGCTTTTGCGAGCAGCAAGTCACCAGAGCCGGAAAGGCTGGATTTATTTAGCTTGAATTAGAAAGGATTTCGCTGGCTGTGGATTTTATTTAGAAGATGCTCCGCTCACTGTGGATTTTATGAAGAGAAGACACTAGCTGGATTTATTTCGCTGGCTGGATGTGGAGTTTATTTAGAAGACGCTCGCTGTTTCTGGATGTATTCAGAGGTAAGGGGTGATTAAAATAAAATAAAAAAGGATGTTAACAATTTCTCTTCTCTGCATTAACCCAGACATCCTTGAGGTTGCTTAGTTTAAATAGCACACAAACACACTACTTGAGAGATGAGCATTCAACTTTGCTTACATATAAAGGTTAAGTTTTTTTCCACTTAACGGGCCATAACAGTGCAGAACACAACCGTGTAAGCAATGACAAAAACTGCAATGCATCATGTTATTTTTTCCTAGTCTGACCGTCACTTTTATCTAATCTGTAGATATTCAAAAAAGTAACAAAAATAAATCTTTTTTTTTTTCAAAAAGTATCTTTAACATTGTAATGCATTAAACAGTCATTGTCACCTCCATTAATGAGTGACAAATATCTTGATAACACCAAGGTTCTAATTTTTCAGTGATGTTCATATGTAGGAAGCTCACATTAAACAATTCTTGACAGTCTGTTCTAATTAAAAAGTGCTCAGAAGAACTTCAAAAGGGGTAATGTCCCCACAGAAAAGACCAAACTTTGAAATACTAAAACCAATTTCATATAAAAAGGAAGATGAGTGACTAATGAAATAACTTATTTTTATACTAATGCCTTTTTTGAAATGGCAGACCAATTTTCTGTTTTGAAAAACAAGATTTCTTCTGACTAGAAGAAGAAGACATCAAAGATAAAACAGGAAAGGTCATGCTTGTGATTTCATCCTACATAATCATGTCATAAGACATAGAGGAGCTCTCTGATTATGTAGCCCAGGCAGGTATGACCCTTACCCTGAGCAGTATCCTTCCTTCACCAAGAATGATGCCACAATATAGAGACAAGATGATCAGCTTTAACAATTGGCTTAATGTCTGGTGTCATTCAAAGGGGATCCAGTGTCTGTCTGCCTGGGATGACATGCTTGACAAGCCACGCTGCAAGGACGGCTTCACCCCTGATTTCGGATATTGGCTAAGGCTCTTGCCACCCCAATAGTGCCTTTTTTAGGCAAGGCTCAAATTCTAAACCTACCACCCTAGAAAACAAAAATGGGAAGAAACTGAGGGTAATGCTGCTCAATGCCAGAAGTCTAAATCTCAAAATGCACGCACTCGAGGCCCTTCTCAGTATGGAGAACATTGATGTCTGTGCTGTAACTGAAACCTGGTTCAAGGCTCCTGAGAGCACCCGGCACTATTAGGTTTTACCTCATATCATGCCCCAAAACCCAGACCACACCACAAAGGAGGGTGCATCCATATTCATAAAGGATACCCACACCTCCAGGTTGGTGGCAACGCTTCGAAACCATCCAGGTGCAACTAACCATAGGCAAAACTGCTCTACAAATTGTAGCATGCTACAGGCCACCCTCTCAAACTCAGGAACCCCACACAGCCTTCCTGAAGACACTGGAGGGTATAAATGTATCTCCAAACACCATCATATTGGGTGACTTCAACTACCGAATATAGACTGGGAACATTACTCAAGCCCTAACCTTCTAGCCCAACGGTTCCTGGAGTTCATAAATTCAAATGCCATGGAACAGCTAGTCACTGTTCCCACGAGAGGAGAAAATATACTAGATCTCATTGTCACAAACATGGGGACAAAATGCTCCACACCGAAGTATATCCCTCATTGGTGAGATCTGATCATAAACTAATCTCACTGGAAATCCACATCCCGCCCCCAAACAAAGACCATAGTGAAGAACTTCTCTAAAAGCAAACTTCACACTACTCAAGACTGGTGTGGTATCCTTCAAGGCCCCTGAGCCAGAGGAAACCACAACCCAAGGAAGCCCTTACAAATGCCTTCTATGAACACCTCCAGGACTGCATGGATCAGGCAATCCCAAATAAAACCAAGACTCTTTCCACAAAGGGCAAACGTCCAGTCTGGTGGACCCCAGCCATTAACAAACTTTACAATAAGAGGAGAAAGCTATTACATGATAGAACAAAATCCATAAGGAAGTCACCCTGATCATTATTAGTAAAAAAAAAACACGAGCACTCATAAAATCAACTAAGGCCAATTTTGAGAGAAAAATTGCCACGGATTCAAAGGACAATCATAAGGCCTTTTTCAGCTATGTTAGGAACCTGGGTGGAAACTCCCAGATATGCTCAGAATTAGTCCAAAATGATACAAAAATCACTGAACCCACAGACATTGCCAACATACTGGCAGACAGGTTCAGTGCAAACTTCACCCCTCTCCCCCTAAAGGAGAGATAACTATCCCAGCCGAGTGTAGCCTCCGGACATCTCAAATGCGCAGGTGAAAGCTGTTCTCTCTAAAGCTAAAAACACAGCATCAATGGGACCGGATGGTGTCCCCGGCTGTGTGCTACACGAGCTAAATGAGGAATTAAACCCGCACATAAGGTAGCTGTTTAGTCTCAGCCTTACCACAGGATACGTGCCCAAGGAGTGGCGTATGGCAACTATGGTCCCACTCCACAAAGGCGGACCCTGGTAATTACCGCCCCATAAGCTTAACAAGTCTAGTCTGCAAAGCTATGGAGAGGATCATAATGGAGCTCATAAACAAAGATATAGGGGACTTGCAGACATTGGACCCGACCCAGTTTGGCTTTGTCAAGGGAAGATCATGCCTTTTGAAACAGTCACCAAGGCCATTGATGAGGGAAAGGCAGTCCATACAGCCTACCTTGACCTTGCAAGACACAATACCCCACTCGGGTATTGTAGAAAAGTTAGCAGCTTAGATGCAAACCCATATGTCACAAGATGGGTTGCAAACTGGCTTAAGGACAGAACCCACAGGGTTAGAGTTGCTGGCTGTGTCAGCCTCCAAGCCGGTCACAAGTGGTGTCCCACAGGGCTCGGTCCTTGGCCCCTTATTGTTTGGCATCTACTTCTCAGAAGTACAGGCCAACATGGGAGGACTTTGGCTGACAAAGTTTGCAGACGACTGCAAACTGGGCCCATAGTGGAAAGTGCATCGGACACGGATATCCTTCAGAAGGGACTCACGGAACCAGATAGCTGGTGCCAGAGCCATGGCGTGAAGTTAAACGCAAAAAATGTATAGTCATACCCTTCGGGAAAAACAAGGTAACCCCAAGCTACCATATAGGTGGCAATCCACTAAGCACAGAAGAGGTTATCAGGGACCTGGGGACCCAGGTTGACGGTGGCCTTTTTTTGACACTCACATTGCTAAAGTGGTTAGAAAGACCTTCTACATTGCCCACCTGATCATGAAGGGATTCACATCCAGATCTAGTGAGGTCATTGTTCCCCTGTACTCTTCACTTATCAGACCAATGATCGAGTACAATGCCCCATTGGCCACCTATCTCACCCGACATCTGCAGGAATTGGAGAGACCCCAAAAGTTCCTCACCAAAAGGATAAAGGACTCCAAAATCTGTCATATGCTGCCAGATTGAAGAAACTCCAGCTCTATTCAGTCGCATACCGTCTGCTCAGAGGTGACATGTGCCTGACATACAAGGCCATGTCCAACCCGAATTAATGGACATGCTCCACCTCAAAAATCCAAATCCACCAAAACCACTAGAGCAAGCGACTTAAACCTTAGCACGGCTATAAATAGGGCGTGCTGGAGGGATAGATTTATCACTCAGAGACTCCCTATGCTGTGGAATAAAATCCCGGTCCATGTGAGGCAGAGCACCTCGCTGACTCTGTTCAAGAGAAATCTAGACCTGTGGATGGGAGATCGTAGGTTTACCCCGGGAATCATATCTGTGTCACTGCTGGACAGAGGCACAGCAAACTAATGGGCACAGTATTTTTTCATATATAGGTGGCGTAAGCCACAAAAATTTGGGCTAGGCTTATAAATGCCTTAGGGCAGATAGCCTAGTATAAACCTATGAACCTATAATTAATGCTTTCAGTTTCCCCGATGTCAAAACTGTGATATTTTCCCCTAAAATCTGATAATCTCCAGGAAAAACTATTCTCTTAAGTAGGAACAATCATTTGTTCACTACTTGTCACAGAAACAAAGACAGTTATATATATGTGATACATTATTGTACAACTTACTAAAGTGTTTCACATATAGTAACACACTTTTCTGTAATATTTTCATGTTAGGTCAGATGATGTTTTATCTGCTAAAACAACAAGACATTTGTCATTTTCCTCTTCTTTATTCAGGCTATTACAAAATGAATAATGTGTGTGTCTTTTTTTATGCTTAGAGGTTGAGAGCTGTGGTGAGAAATTAATTCACTAAATGATAGCCATTAAGTTTTCAGTATTCCTATTTTTCAGGAAGCTGCCGATTTGGCATAATGGTATGTTGCTCTGACTGTAGTGCATAGGGTCTCAAGACTTGCTAGTGAAATGTATGGTGGTAACACATTTTATTCTAGCAGCTTTACAAAATTATACAAGCAATGTTTAAAATGTGTCCCTGGTTTTTTGACCTTTTGCCCCCCCCAAAAAAAAAAAATAAAATTGAAAATAAATGCGAGAAGCTATGCAAGATGCCTAAGGCTTACACTACTGTCATTCTATTTATAGTGTGAATATGGAAGTAGACTTTTATGATGGAAATGTTCTGAATTGGGCAGTTTTGTCATTATTGGTTCATGCATTTTGTTTCATTGCCTACAGTATAGCCTACTGGAAAAATGTTGTATATAAGGAATATAATTTAATAAAGTCAGGAAGGTGTATCAAAGAAAAGAACACATGTATGTTTCTTGTGTTATTTGCAAGGGGCCAATGATTTGAAAACAGCCCAAAGGTAATCTTTTTATCCACCACTGGCCAGATGCATTTTCTTTGGATGCGGTGTAGGTTTCAATGCTGTTTCAATGAATGTGAGTTTCAAGGGCAGAGAAGTTTTAATGCCAAGTCTGTTTTCATTGTGAGACAGTATTGCTTTGTTTACCAGATGTCTGTTAGTGTTTGTGCATTGTTGTGCTGTAAAATGTAAAAATAAAATACAACTAATCATTGTGAAAGTAAAGCAGTATGTACACATTAGTGTTTATGGTAAATGGGGCGAAAGCCAGGTAATGGGACATTGGAATGGCTGCAGGGGGACTGGTGTCATATTTTGGTTGTCTGTTCTTCAGTTTGCGTTTGAAAATTGGTATCCCCCAATTCCATTGGAGTGGGTGAGGTTACGTAATTATGTATGCAAATTAGATGTTAATCAGTGTACAGATTTGTTCCTATTTTTCATGGGCCTTGTCCAGATTTTTGATGTTTCCAGGTTGAGAGGTATGCACACAGACACACCCTGTGATATGGCAGGCAATCACCCTGTTGCCTAAATTTATATATACCAAATTGGGGATTGGCATATCTCAGAGAAAAGGGAATTTTCTGAGAAATGTCAATCTCGGCCACACATTTAATAGGGTCTACTTTAGAACAGCAAACGATTAGATGATCGAACGCTGTTACATCAACCCCTAAACATCAAACCGGCAAAGCAGTGAATGACCGGAACAGTGATTTTTTTTTTCCCAGGGGAAAGAAATCGCTGGGCCATTGTCTGGGTTGTGCCATTTCCTCCACTGTAGTGCGATCTCGGAGCTGGTACAGTTAAGTAGGGAAGGTGTGGGGGGTGTGGTGGGCAAAGCCCCCCACTTTATTTAGTGTTTTTATTCTCTTTTGGGCCAGCGATTTTTTTTCCATGGGAAAAAAAACTTGCCGTTTTGGCAAGTTGACCTTTAGAGGTCGCTATAACAGCGTTTGATCATTCATTGTTATAATATAGACCCATTTAATATATATCTCTACATTTCTGGTCATTCAGTCTCGCTGTTCCAGGACTCATACTAACGAGTCTTGGAATATCAAGTTATTGTCGTCAGAAACATTATCAATGAATATGACTGCTTCTAGCTGAATTTAGGAAAAGTTGAAATAATGTGCAACTTGTTCATTTATTTATTCATTCATGGATTAAAAGTTCAGGGTTACGAAACAGCTTGAAGCATATTCTATCGCTCATTGAGTACAAGGCAGAGGGATTAATCCTGTATGGGGCATCAGTCATAGTACAACGCACATGCAGACACATTATTGCACAGCATGTGCATCTTCGGGCAATTAAGAGGATTGCCTGTTTATTTATGATGTATCTTTGATGTGGGGAGGAAACCAGATAACTTGGAAAAACTCACCCAGATACAACAAGAATTGCAGACTCTGTGCAGAAAGCATCCAAGCTGAAAATCAATGTTTTAAATGAAGTTTTGTCAGGCAGCAGTGCACATTATTGTGTTAATGTATTGTGCTTTACTCAGTTCACAGGAGAGGTCTTCACATTAATTAAAGCGGCCTTTCTTGACTCACTCCTTTTTTGCTTTTATAGTCTGTGGTTTATTTTTCTGTTCCTATGCTGTACTTAGAAGAGAATGAATCTTTCATAATATTGAAGAAAGGAAAGCTGAAGAAGATTGGTGCTTTTATGGGTTTGTGTCTCCTTTGGAAAAAGACATCTTTAGGTAAATTTCCAGTCGCTTGGCTAGCCCTGACACAGCATGCATTCTGCATCTCCTTTATGGTGCATGGCAGTAAAGTGTGACAGAGTAAGATGATGGCCATAGATAAAATGGATAATACTGTCATGAATAAGTGGAATTTCGGCATGTATTTCTGTGACCCAGTACAACTCAAGTGAGGGATACCTACAACTAAGACATTTAGCAGTGTTGTAGAAGTTATTAATATAGCCACTGTTTCTTGATGCGGTGGTGGTGCTGCGGTAGCATTGTCGCCTCACAGTGAGACATCCCGTTCGATTCTCAGCTAGAGCATCTTCTGTGTGGAGACCTGCGTGAATGGGCGTACCTTCGTTGAAGGTTGTGCGTCAGGGCCAGCAACTCAGCACGTAAAAATCTACTGTTAATCATTAGCGGACCGGAACTCCGCTGTGGCGACCCCTAACCGGGAAAAGCCGAAAGACACAACAACAGCTGTTAGTAAACCAAAGAAAATGGGTTGGACACACTTGATTTCATTTCTTTTCCCTCTCCCTTTTTTCCTTTCTCATAACTCAACCTGTTCATCTTTCACGGTTCTACTCTCCTCCTATAATTCTTCCTACCTCTCACCTCATGAAACTTTGAGTGCATAAACACCTGCACTCCAAATTATACTTATTTATTTTATTTATTTATTTGCATCTGTTTACTGGGAAGGTCCACTTGGCCAACAGGTACCAATTTTCAGTGGACACCCAAGGAGAAAAGCTCCACAGTCATTTATAAATACAAGCATTTGAATAACAAACATCAACAACAATGATTTTATACAATGCAGACATTTGAATAGCAGACATCAGCAACAATAGCATACTGCTTATGTATTCCAAAATACTTGTGTTTTAATTTCATTCAGTGCTTTGTTACAACACCTTGCTCAGATGTTATTATCCTGTCTTCTGTATTACTGTGTTTTAGTAGTTTTTGAAAATTATATTGTGCTTGTTAACTTTGTTGATATTAGCTTTGTAATAATTGTATATGGAGCATTTCTCCACGGGCCTCTATGGAAAATGGGCTCATTTTGGCCCAGTGGACTTTCCCGGTTAACAAACTGCAAATATATATCTGTTTAGAAGGTTTAAATAAAAGAGGAGGAAAAATAAAGTAAACCATTGAAAATATGCTGACACCGTCTCCAGGGGTACTCATAATTGGTTCTTTTTTGGTTACTTCCATTTTAAGAAATTGGTGAACTGCAGAAAACAAAATATCAGTCTTCTTGCTGAAAGAGCCAGTACACTGAGTAAAGAAGAAACCATATGTGAAAAACAAACTCATTTTGTCAGCATGGAACCCCCTATATATTCTGCCATCCTTGTACAAGTTGGAGCAGACCCAAAGTATGTCATCCAGGTACATGTTGCACAGAACTGGAAACAGTGTTGTTGGCTAAAATTCTCTCTCTCTCTTTCTATACACACACACACATATATATATATATATATATATATATATATATATATATATATATATATATATATATATATATATAGTTGAAAACTTTTATATATATATATATATATATATATATATATATATATATATATATATATATATATATATATATAAAATATATATGTATGTGTATGTATGCTTATGTTTTATGCAGGGAGGCAAGCCTCCCTATACCCTCCACATTCCCTGCAACTTTATATACCAATTGTGGGACTGCAGAGCAGTAGGGAAAGAAAAAAATTCCCATTTCTACAGATGCCAGCAGTTTCAGTATCCTCATTTCTCAATAAGGAATCAATGAATCTGTATTGAGTGTAGCAGTCCTTAATTCATGTTTGGCAGGTTGACTGGTTTTATTCCCTGCTTTTGCTCAGCAGAGCTATCACAGGTAACTCAAAGTGGGCAAGTGGACACCAATTGGCCAGTAGTTTATTGACCCAGGACGGCTGGGATTTGGCCAAGCACATATTGGCCAGTAAAGATGCAGTGACCCCTCCCACTGTTAGCTTGGCTCCCTGGTATAGGTTGGATTAAGCCGAGTCCTTTAGCCACTTATTACTGACAAATACCCATGCCTAGTTTTAGTAACATTAGCAAACATGACTGATTCTCCTAGAGCCAATTTTTACACAGTCGATTGGCTATCCCGTACACCGCATGCAGACTTCAAACATGTATTCTCCAATCTAGAGGATACTGTGCACCATAGTTGATGCCCAAAGCCATTGGTCTATACAACTCTTTCCATGATAGGCCCAGTCTAGATTCTGTGCTGCTGCCCACAGCTCAATTCTTGGGTGAGTTTGAGGTGGAAACACACAGCATGTTTTTGGAGAGGTGGAAGGAACCCCACAAAGATGCAAGGGAAAAACATGCAAGCTCCACACAGGCATTGGTTGGAGGTCAGGATTGATCCTTGTGTCATGGGAGATAAAGATCTTAACCATAATGCCAACTGTGTCTCCAGTTATGTTTAAATGGTGTCAAACAAAAGCTTACATAGTGTTGTGAAAGTTGTCACTGATTGCTGATGTTTGCCTGCTACCAGTTTGCAGATATGTATACTTATTTAATATTAGAATATGCAGATACTCATGAATGTCATATTTTTACACATATCACTGGCATTGCCCACCATCATACCAATTTAGAATAGCATTTCACATGCCTAGTTAACACAGAGCTGATGCAAGGCCCCTCAGACAAATGGGGGATACTTGCTACCAAAAAAATATGTTGTTTTCCAGACGTATGATAAAATATATGTCGTATGATAAATAATCATATTGATAACTTGAGCCAGAGAGTATTTGTGGTATTCCATGATATCATATAAAAGCATATACACTAATGGAAAGACTCAGCACTCATAGTCAGTATTCACCTAGCATTGCTTTGCAGATATTTACATTTATTTGTCCAATAAATATGCAAATATATGCATTTCATAATTATGCAAATGTCTCAAAAATGGAGTAACATCTACAAAACTGCCTTGCAGCAAGTTGGAAACGACATCTATATGAAAAAAAAATCACACAAATAGTTTGGATTTAGCTACTAAGGTTAGAGAGTGATTAATAGTTGATCTGAAGTAGGAGATTCAGTTGTCTGCAACCTGTGGGTTATGGATCCGATTAAAAGATGGTGACTTAATTTGTTTCTCAGATTTCGTTGTGTGCTAGTTTTACTGTTCCCTTTTAGAGTTTTACTGTTTTAATGATTTTGTGTGAAAGTTCCAACACTGGTTTGACCTTTTTACTTGATCAGTTAATTGTGTAGTTATTCCAGCTTTCGCCGTTACGAGGTTTGGTAGCTTATTGTGTGGGATTGGCTTGCTGGACTACTTTAGTTTGGTATTTACTTTGTTAGGATTGGGATGGCAGTAGATTTTCCCCCATATTTCTAGTGTTTCCTCAATGCCGCAGCTTTTGAGGGGCTGATGGCCACATTCCTCTGTGTTCCAAGTGTGGGGGGCTCCGGCCCTCACATCTGGATCTTCCATTTCTGCATTTGTCAACCTCAGGCTTCTGGTTGGAGGAGGTCCGCAGACCATTGCGGACCGGGCTGAATCCCTCGCCCGACCGTCCTTCTCCTTCGTTTGGCCCACCCTCTCACGGCATTATTCCCTCTCAGTACCCCTCCTCCCTCCTGGGCTCGGTCCCCTCGCGGTTGGAGGAGAGGAGGGCGCAGGCAGCGGCGGGGGAGAGACCAGTTTATTTGGGCGAGAACCTCGTTTCGCCCCTGCCAGCTGCCGGCTTCTCTCTCGGTAGCTCCCTGCTCCATTCCTTCTCGGTTCCTCTTCGCCCGGGTGTTTCACGGGACCTGAACAGACATCCCGGCCAGGAGACCTTATCTCGAGCAGGCTATCGCCTAGGCACTCCAGGCCTACCCTTCTTCCGGCCGAGATCCGGCCCTGGCTGCCGCTGCTGATCTGGATCGGATGAACGAGCAGTTCATCCAGGGGGTGGGCTTGTCCCTGGGAGTGTTTTGCCCCCTCTCCAACCTCTGCTCACCACCTTGCATCACTTCTCGACTTCCGATCGGCATCAAAGGCCGCCGGAAGCAGGGACGGCCAGCAGATGAGCCGGGTCTGGCGTGTACTTTGTTTTGATCCCCCTCCTGCCTCCCGGTGCATCCGGTTGATCCTCTGCTCTGATCCGAGCGAACGGATCCCGGAGTGCGGGGATCGGTCAGCGCTTCGTGTCGGTGCGCGGCCGGATGCTGAGTCCGAAAGTGCCCCGCTACTGCCCGGCCGATCCCGGATCGAGGGGTGGGGGATCGGATTGAGCGATCCCGGTCTGTCGGTCGGCTCCTATGTTTGGCATGTTGGTGGAGGAACAAGTTCTGAGGGACCTCGACCCGTCCCACTTGTCCTTCCCGGCCCCGGCCTCCCACACTGGGCTTAGCTTCCGGCAGGATGACTTTGGGACAGCCCGGCTTCTGTGCACCTCAATGGAAGGAGAACAAGTGCTGGCTTCGCTCAGTCCCCCTCATAGATGTCCCTGAGTGATGTCCTCTCAGCATACGTGGGGTCCCACACATTGACTCTCCCCTCCTCAATGCCCCCACGGACTTGGAGGAATTCCAGGCGAGGATGTCTACCTTCCCAGGATGTCTCCCCCGAGACCGTATATGGAAATGCTCCGTGATAGAAGTGGACCGGATACCATGGAGTAATTGAGAAGCATTCGATGATGGTGCATTTGAGTCGGGGGTGTTTACCTCTTTCCCCCCTCCCTTCAGTCAATGTGCTTGGATGTCATTACCAAGAGGGCGGGAACCACCGTGGACTCCATGGATCCACAATAGAGAGGCCCACCCAGCGACCTGGAGTAACCGACCAATGTGCCTCAGCAGCGTTGGCCTGTGTAGATGAGGAACGCTCTAGATGCCCAAGAGGGAACCCTGCTCAGAGAGTCCTCAGTCCAAGAATACGCTGAGTCTCCCCAGGAGTCCGCTTTGGGGGAGGATGTGGGGAACAGCTTAACTACGCAAGGGCGCTTGGAAGGACGTGCAGCAGAAGCCATTGCGGTAGAAAGCCGAGCGTCACAAGAATACGCGACGCTGTGCCTTCCACCTAGTCGATAGGCGTCCAGTGCTGGCTCCCACCCGCATGGTTCTGCACAGGTCAGTGTCATCACACTCTGGCTCTACTCTCCACGCCACGGAACATAGGCCCCAGCCCTGCAGGCAGGCTCTTGTTTTTCTGAGGCCTTGGGCAGGTCCTGCTCTTTCCCCAGCATTTCAGAATATATCTTTGGGCGTCTTTGATGGTTCTGTTTCTGGCAGAGTAAAAGGGCAGTCCTGCGCTGTCTGCCAGAGGGCTCGAAGGGTCTGCACCCCCATGCCGGCCGAATCCGTGCCTCGGTACCCCAGGAAAGTGTGGTCTAGGAACCAGAAGGGTGGTCGGAAGATGTGAGACCAGATCCCGCAGCAGTCCCCAGGGACCTTGACAACCTGTCCTTCCGAGGCAGAGGAGGAGGACTTCAAGCAGCAGAGGGCAGAGGGGCTCTCCAGAAACGCAGGGCCACCACGACCTTTCTGAATGGCCCGTCCTGGGCGGAGGCCTGCTTCGTCACTCACTGCTCGGCTTGGGGCTCCCAGGGGATCCACGCTGGAGGCGGAAGGGCATGGGAGTCTGGAACATCAAACCATCAGGGTCAAGAATCATGATCAGAGGATATCC
Source organism: Protopterus annectens (assembly GCF_019279795.1). Taxonomy (NCBI): domain Eukaryota; kingdom Metazoa; phylum Chordata; order Ceratodontiformes; family Protopteridae; genus Protopterus; species Protopterus annectens. The sequence goes on from NC_056744.1 coordinate 754,477,770, forward strand.
AGATCCCCTTTCTGAACTTTCCAAAGTTGACTCAATCTCCAGACAGTCCAGAATGGGCAGGAGTCCGCTTCCATCTCCTATGGCCATCTGCCATCCTGAGTCCCCATCCAGAGATCTCTCTTGAATCTGGCTTTCCCCCAAGTTCATCTCCAGGTTCTTTTTTAGATCCAAAGAAGACTTCTGAACCCTTTCTGGCCCTCCCCAGATCAACTCTCCAGATCCTCTAGGTCCCCAAAATCTCCCCTCCGCTCAGGAAATCACTATTCTCCTTCCTGGGAAGCAGTCTTTGGTCTCCTCCATAGACCTCAGGACAGTCACTCACACCCCATTCTGACTTCCAGGCCTCCAGCTTCAGGCCAGCGCGGCCCACCCCTACCTACCAGTTTTGCAGTTCCCTTTGGTCCTCAGCGACTATTGAGCATTGTGCAGGAAGTATCCACAATGTACCAGCGCCCACCTCCTTTCCTCCCATCTTGCTCTCCCTTTTTAGTTGCTAACATACTTACTAACCTATCAAGCCATCTACTGGACACACAGACTCCTTTCTCCATTCTGCTCTATTGCGGGAAATACAAAAACAAGTTCCTCCAAGGCCACAGCTCTTCACTTTTAGCTCCAGGGTCAGACCATTCTCCACAAGGAGGGCCTTCAGCCGGGTCATCAGTGACAATCCTCAAAATCCCAGGCTCCAGGTATGGCACATTCTCACTCTCTGCTCTGTTCCTCCTGGAGGGCTCTAGGGAGGCTCTTATGGGTCCATGGCGCCTGCTCCTCCACTTCCAGCGAGCATTCTGTGGTCTCTCTTCTGCCCATCCGGTCATGCCTGTCCAGTGGTCTGCTCCCGCTTCTCCCCGCCCAGGCCCCCATTGGGCTTCAGCAAGGCATGCAAGCGCTCTCCTCTGGTGGCTCATGGACACCAGCAAGGCTTGTAACCACCATTTGTCCTAGGCTCTCCTTCACAGTGAGAGACCACGCTGCCCGGCTGAGCTCTAGGCATTTTTATGGGCCGGACTGGCCTTCTTAGCATGGACATCTAGAGAGACTCCATTGCCCTGCAACATCGGACTAGACATGAGAGGTCTCCTTAGAACAATTCGCAGAGGAACAAGATCTTTCTTCCCTTGGGAACACTATGGTTTAAAGACACAACAACAACACACAGCTTTCATATCACACACAAGGGGGAAGGTCGTCTCAACTTTGTTAATAGCAGCCATGAGGGTTTTTGAAATAGGCACTCCCACTGAACCGCTTCTAATACATCTAGCACTTTCCGGTTTCTCCGCAACATCCAATTTTTTCATCAGAAGCACTATTCTGACTCCACGAACTCTCACTGCTCTTTTCCCTCCCCTCAATATATCTGCGACGTGGGGAACTCCTTCATCGCTTCTTTGCCTCCTTCTCAAACACCGGCATGTTGTTTGCCTCCTTACCTCTCCTCCTGGGTATTCTTTCTTCTCCTGGCCTGCATGTTGGGGTCTTCTGTATGCTTTATCCACCTGCTCCCTTGCGCTCCATGTTCTTCAGAGTTTCCCTTAGATCCTTGCAGATCTGTAGATCACTCTTGGATCTTCTATCCCATTCATCCCTGATACCCTCTCTCACTTCATCCATCCTGATTCTAGATCCCCTGGACCCTGATATCCTGGCCATCCTGCATCCCTCCGGTCTCCAGGACTCAAGCTTTGTGGTATTCGCTCAGCATTCAGGCAATAGGAAGGACTCCCTGCATTTCACACCTGTTAAAGTGCGGCAAGTGGCAAGGCCCTTTATCATTTGCTCTCAGGTCTGGAGCCTAGTCCCTTCAGTCTTTGTAGAATTCTGCTGCAAGTTAATGACTCCTTCACCTGTCTCCCCTAGCCCTTGAGCAGTGCCAGCCTCACCAATGATCTAACCCTCATATCCACCCACAATGCACATCTTATGCAATTATTGTAGTATTTATGTATTAAGGCTTTCTCTTATGTCAGTCAAACTCATTCCCCCTGTAAAACAAGTAGTTTCTTTTTCAGGCCCCCCTTAACCGCCTCCTCCTCCTGGGACTACCCACCTTTGGGCCTTCTCTGCTTCCTTTCTCAACCTTGTCAGAGCTGACAGCAGCCTTCTTGTGTTACAAGATTCGGCAGCATTTTTCAGTTAATCGCCCCAAGAGTTTCAGAGCATCAACTCCGTATTTCTAATTTCACTTGTCATCCCCTTCCATCCGACCTACCCAAGTCTACCTCAGGACTTTCTTCCTACTTTTCCCCTCCTAAAGTCCTAAATGTTCAAACATTTATAGATGAAAACACTGGTGAATATAAAACAAACTCATGAAGAACAAAGGTGATAGAGGTTTTCACTCATAAACAGTTTTATTCCAACTCTGATTTTATCTAAGTTATTTTATTTTTCATGCATTTAATTTCAAATTTTTTATTTCCTTTGCTTTATTTTAATAATCCTCTCTGGTTTTTCTAAGTTTCACTGTGGCGCTGGAGGCTTCAGCATCTTATTGGCTTATCAAGCGGTCGGAAGGTCTCATCGAGGGTGTTCATGGTATCTACCTCGCTCTAGCCTTACCTCGCAGAGATCTAGGCATTGATTCCTCTAGATGATTTTCATCATCTCCACGGGAAGTTGGATCTTGCATTATCTCCCACTATAAGTTGGATATCATTAGGGGTAAAGACATCATTGCTCCATGATGGCTGCTCCGAATATCCTTCAGGGATACTGTCCTTCAGGTCTGTAGACTTGTTGCAGACAAGGTTGCAGACAATGACCTTAGATTGATTTAGAAGCATCACACTCCATTCCATGTTGGTAGAGAGTAGGTGTATTCATTCTCTATCTATCCCTCCGCTTCCTATCGTTTTATTTCAGTTTTATTTATATTATTTGTTAGGTGTTGTGGTGTGTTTGCTGTTGGCAAACTCTGAGGTCATGAGGGAGGGTAGAGCAGGCATTATGGGTGAGGGGAGGAGTTGAGAGCTTGATCCATAGGAAAAAACCATACGTTTCGGATCCGATATCGGATCCATAACCCACAGGTTGCAGACAAATGAATACACCTACTCAGATGGAACGTTATGGTGAGTACATAACTTCTAATTTCCGTAATATAATAATAATAATAATTAATTTTATGAATTATTTAACTCACTGTTATGTCTGGCTAACATATTAGTTTGGGTCTAATTCAAATCATCGACTTACCACATCATCGAATCCCACTTCATTGAGACAGCATCACCAAAACTGCACAATATCAAACACCTGGAACATCGAAAACCAACCGCAGGAAAATAACCACTTGGTCACCATGGTGAACCTTGCCCTTTCCACACTGTAGTGCAGTCTTGGAGTTGGTATATTTAGTTAGGGGGATGTGGGGGGCTTTGCCCCCCCCCCCACATCAGTGGGTTTGATTTGGTTGGTTTTTCTTTTTTTGTTTTGTTGTGCAAGTGGTTCTTTTCCTGGGGTTAGTTTTCGATGTTCTGGGCATTTGATGTGGAGTTTCGGCAATTTTGTCTCGATGAGGTGGGGATTCAATGATGTGTGAAATCGATGATTTGAAGTAGACCCATTAGTATCACCATTGCAAGTAAGTGTGTGTGCCTATGAATATTCATATTTTAACTTTCTTTGTGCCATTTATAATTTTCAAAAGGTATATATTTGTTTACAACTATATTGCAAAAATACCTTCCCAGAATTTTAGCTCAGGTAAAAACTGTCCAGAAAGGAACTGTGCAGGTGTCAGGAGGTGTCAAATTCTACTTGAGATAATTATGAAGGAGTTAAACTTTTCACCTTATTCTCTTCTCTCCTCTGTACCCATAGTTGACCCCTCTCCTTCCTCCTTTTCTTCCCAAATTCTGTCTTTATTCCTCCCTTTTTAGGATATTGTAAATATTCTAAATATCCAGAATACTACCAGCTTTGACCTTCATTCACATTCCAAGATTTATTAATTGCTTTGCCTTTCTTGTACAAGGTGGGTGTAGATTTAATTTATTATTGCTTATCACAGGTCTGTGTCATTTGCTACTTGCTTACAATGCATGTAGAGTTGTCTGCAGCTTAATCTGAAAACAGTCCATCGTTATTATTACCCTACATAGTTAACGAACAATAAATAACTAAATGTATTAATTAATTGATTATTTCTTTCTTTGTCTGTAATTCTGGAGGTAAAAGGTTGAGAGCTATTAAACAGATCAGTTTGTCTTGTTCTGGTTAGGAAGCAAATGCAGTAGTCAAACAAATTTTGTCTAGCTCACTGACTTGTGGTATTATTTTGCAACTAAGAAGCTTACAACCATGTCATTAATGTAGTAAAGGGAGACCAAGGTTTAGTACCTGTCTCCCTCACCGCTAGGAACAACAAGTATATATTCTTATGCATCCTTGTTCTTGTCAGGTGTGGGTTATTCATATGCAAAATATAAGGGCAAAAAACTACAATGGGCATGTAAGGATGGGTTTCTTAAAATACTTACAAATCAATGGACTAGTGAGTATATATCAACGTATAAGTGACAAGGTAAGCCTTCCTGGGGTGGCCTGGTCTTATGTCATGGGATGATGATGTAAAAATGATGTGTACTTATAAAGTTAACTATTTAGCATTAACGTTATGCAAAGTTAAGCTATCAGCAGGAAGGTAAATCTGACTGCAAACCAAATGTAGAAGAATGAAGTACTAAGGTAAATCTGGATTGTCTGACTATGAATAATACTTAAGGAGTCAGTCTGTTTCTGTACAATTTTACACAAACATCTTTGTAGTGGGAAGACCAAGGGACTTAACTGATATATGTGGGAGGCTCGGGGTCATTTCTTTTGCTTGAGAGGGGCTTACTGTAACAGAATCTGTGAACCTGTGATCTAAAGGAGTTGATCCTTCTTTTCCTGTTTCAGAAATGTTTCAGCCATGTTTTCTTAATGTATCGCTGTCTCTTCAAAGCATACCTTCCCAAAACACTAAGTTCAGTCTGCAGTCAAGAAGACACTCCTTTGATAGAGCTGTCTGTCACAGCATTCTGTCAGTAAGCATTCCCTTGCTCCATTTCATCTGTGGCCTGTTGTGGAAAAGTATTTTAAGATTCTGTTCTGTTGGTCAGGATCCATTCATTGCTCTTATTGCCATGTAAGTGCTCTCTGTTGTGCATAAATCTTCAGGAAAGCTTTTAGTAGTGGGTTTCCTTATTAATTCTACATTATATTTTAACAGCAGTTGCACCTTCTTAACTTGACACCTGTGCTCGTAATAAGTAGTACAACTTAGAGAAAAATAGTCATGTTGTGAAGAATCTTACTGAACTTTTATTTCAGTTTTAGTTAAGGCAACCTTTTGATTTGGTGAAGGAAATGAAGATTAAAGCTGTATGTGTATCTGATGATAAATGCACAGTGGAGACAAGTGTGGCCTTTTGGAAAGATAACTTCATGAATTTTGATGTGTTATTCTTACTTTGCTGTGCACAACAGCTGAAAAGGGGTATCTTACATGTTGACTCACCTGCAGAATCCTCTCTTGGTAATCTTGTGTAGCAAAAACACAGATGAAGTTTATCATTTGTGTGGAATATTTACAGTTCTTTTATGGTGTTGAACTTTGCCTAGTAAATTTGCACATAAATGAGCAGAAAAGCTGTGTGTAACAGACACTAATGACCTATTTGTTGAGATCCAAAACAAGCATTTGTAAATTTTGCTTTACAAAAATGTTGGTAAGTTGAAGTGGAGATTGTGCATAAAGAAGCACTTGTGAAAAACTAGAGTGTGGCAAAAAGCTGTGTTTTAATAAGCACTTGTGAATTAACAAGGCACCCAAAGTTAATTACCTATAAATCAGGTATCATAATCTGAGAGAGACTTAGGTACTGCTTCTCAGAAAGTAAGCCCTGTGCATAAAGATTCTTATGGAAGTAAAAGAAATAGTTTTAATATAGTATAAAAGATTGTGGCTAAGTATAAAACCTTTGACGATATGTTAAGTATTGTGGCTGTAAAAAGGGATGTTCTATCACCTGTGTGAATGAATACCTGGTAAATATTTGTGTTGCACTGGAGAATGGAGAAGATAGTAGAAGCCCTTTTCTGTGGTACGAATATAAAACTGGAAACCAGCAATTGCAGCAAGATACTATAGTCAAGAGTCAGGAGATGCAAGAAATGTGACTTTGTTCAATAGAGGAATTTTGCTGCAGGGAAGAAGCTTCTGCAAAATGTGATTGCACAATAATGAACAGATGAACAAACATGAGGCCTTAATATTATATAAGAAGAAGAACCGTAGGTTTGAAAAAAAAATTGGTAACAGAATTAGGATTTTGTAAAGAAAAAAATAGAATTCATAGAAGGAAAAATGTTGCTATAGGCGAAGACAAAGAATTCTTAGCTGAGTCTTACTTCTTTAAATGAGAAAATAAAGACATTAGTAGAAGTGAAAGGTACAGTAGCCTCAAAAAGATCAAGTTAAATCAGGCCAAAAAAAGAAAATTGTGCTCCAAGAGTGGAGAAAATGTTGCCTGAGACTGAATGACAGAAGGAGAGTCCATTTCTGATTCACAGTTCCATTCTCTGTTTATAGTGATAAAGAAGAAACCCTGGAGGAATGACAAACTGTTGACAGCATTGTTCTTGACTTGAAAGCATAAGTACCAGAATTTACAGACTAAAGGTTATTTTATTTATTTATTAACATTTGATTACCAGGAAAGTCCGACTGAGTAGGGGCACATTTTTGGAGCTTTTCTCTCCAGGCATCTGCTAAAGTGTTACAAAACATGTTTTACAGTCGTTAAAAGTAATACCAAAAAAAAACATTAATTAAGAATAGATACAAGTTATATGACAATGATTTAATAGTTAGAGAAATTCTAGCCATCTTATACAGAAATTAAAGGTAAGTCAGTATAATACAAACAAGAATTACAATATGAAGTGAGAGAAAAGCAGGCTTATGGTGAATATAGAGAGTCAGGGAAGATAATTTTATAGAAGTAAGGAAGTGACTGAAGAGGAGAGAGTAAGGAGATGTAAGATATGAACAGGCATTTCTTCATATTTAGGGGTATAGTTTATCCTAGTGTTAAGCAAGAACAGAGACCGCTTTTGGCCAGGAAGTCTTTCAGAATGCTTTTGAAGGATGGGAGGGAGGGTAGTGATCTGATGGTTAGAGAAAAGGAGTTCCAGGCCTTGGCAACATGGTAGAAGTACAGACAATGCCCAGCAGATCTGATAAGTTTGTGGATTGTTAGGAGGATTTAGTCATTGGATTGTAATGACCAACTGGGAGCATAGTTGTTTAGAATGTTCTTTAGTGCCTGACGAGCAGATGGATTCTGGATAATTTTATAGGTAGTAAGAAGCAGTATATATGTTAGTTGGTGGGGTATTTCTAACCAGTTTAGGCTTTTTAATGCTATACAATAGTGGGTTCTTAAAGGGATATTTGCTGCAAATTTAAAAACTTTGTTATAGCATTGTTCAGGTTTTAAATTTTGTCATGTCTGAAGGTTAGTAAGAATGGCATCACCTAAAAGAATTATGGGGAGGAGAGAAGTAGGGGCAAGTGTATCTTTAGTGGTATCAGTGAGAAGGTGTTTGGCTCTATAAAGCATCCCTAGTTTTTGATGAGTTTTTCCTTATGCACTTTTGTATATGCAGATCGAGTTTAAGATCATCATCCACAATCATTCCTAATAATCTGCTATAAGAAGTGACTTCAGTTGTCATATTATCAAGAGAGTGGACTTGAATATTGAGGTTTTTGTGAAAAAAGTAGAAGTTCTTGTTGTTTTTAAGGTTGAGCATGTGTTGTGAGTTAAAGTCACATTTCAGTTGCTGCTAAAGCTTCCTGAGTAACTTTTGGAGGTGTACCATGTTGTCACATGTGCAAATGAATGTGGAGTCATCTGCGTATTGTATTAGGGAGGCCTGATGTGTGGAGGGTGTTGGTGAAAATGTTAGAGGAGGGGAGCAATGATAGAGCCTTGTGGTACACGGTTAGTGACTATGATGTATGGAGAGAAGGTGGAGTGCCATTTTACTGACTGATACCTATTGAATAGTAGCTTTTAAACCATAGCAGGGTGGGTTGAGAAAGAGGCCTAATTAGGAGATTTGAAGTAGAAGTTTGCTGTGATAAACTGTGTTGAAGGCTTTAGACAAGTCTAGAAATAATGAGAAGACTAGTTTGCCATTATCTGTAGCATTACTGACAGCATCTGTATAAGTTAGAAGTGCAGTGTTAGTACTGTGGTAATGATGTAAGCCATATTGTGTGGGGAATTGGAGTTTGCAGGAGATAGTTTAGCAATTGTTTTTTAATATGTTTTTCAAGAATTTTGGCGAGCGGAGATAAGATTGATATATGTCTAAAGTTAGCAATGTCTGAATTTTCTCCTTTGTGCAGAGGGACAATGTGTGACTTTTTTCAGAGAGAGGGAATATGGGATTCCTGGATTGACCTGTTTATAAGGATTGGGCCAGTTTGGGCAGTGTTATCAGCTATTATTCAGCTTGGAAGGTCATCAGCTGAAGTAGAGCATGGTTTGAGTTTGAGTAGTTTGTATTTAGGATATGGGCATAGGTTTGAAGGTGAAGGTGGCTGTGGTGATATGTGTCTGGGCAGAGTTGGGATTAGATGTTGGGGAATCCTTGGTTAGAGACGCTGTATTATCCATGAACTATTAATTGAATTGTATTGCAGTTTTCAGTGATGATTTATTGTTGGGAGAAGGGTTAGGGTTGAATTTATGGCAGGGATGCAAGATTTCTTTAATGGCTGTCCAGATTTTTAGGGTTGTGTTTACTATTATTCCAAAAATTATTTATATATAGTTTTTTTCTCTTCATTAATTTGCTTTTTGGTACAATTGTGAAGCATGCTGAAGTTTTCAAGATATTGTGGTGTTTTATATTTTTTGCCATTATTTCCATGTTTTTTTTTTTTTCTGTATCCTGAATTAGCATTCTACTCTTTGTGGATAGCCAAACTGCATTATTTGTTTTTAGTTTCTTCCTTCTAGGAGGTGCAAGGCTATTCAGGAAAGTTGTACTGAATCCATTTACAACATCATCTAAGTGAAGGATTTTTAGGATGCTCCAGTTAATAGAAGATAGGGTAATAATAAAAATTTCTGGGTTAAACTTCCAAAGTTTGTGTGTTGTTTTATAAACATGCTGTTTAAGTGGATGTGCGAGATGTCTGGTTGCATAGAGTGGGAGATGATCACTGAAACAGTCAGACATTGTACCAGAAGCAGTGCATTTGTTAGGGTATGATAGTATCCAGTCCATTAGGGAGTTTGATGTCTTGCTGTAATGTGTGATGCTATTAGTTGTGTGATACAAAAGTAATTTCACACAAAATGTATGGTTAGAGTTTATGTCCAACCACTTGACGTTCACATCACCCTGTAGCATTTTTTCCTGTGGAAATATGGATAGCCTATGTGTGCTATCTTCCAGTATAGCTATATTGTCACCAAGAGGGATATAAAGATCAGTAATACATATTTGTGTATAATTGTTTAATTTCAAGAAGGTAATAAGTTCTGCTTAATTGAGTTTTGGTATTGGTTTGTTGTAAGGGGAAATGTGGTAGTTGGGAAATATTAAAGCAATACCACCACCTTTTCTCTTTTTATATGGTCATTACTGATGATGTCATAGTTGGGGGGTGTAATTTCAGTAATTTATGCTGGGTTTAAGCCATGTTTCAATTACAATGAGAATGTCAGGCTTATGTTGGGTAACCCAGGCATGTAGTTATCAGTTGTATTTCTTATGTTTCTAACATTTATGGCTGCAAAAGTTTGATTACAGGGGGTGAGGGTTGACCATTGTAGGGTTAGAGTAGTGTGTGAAAGAATTTTTTTTATGTTCCTTGTGATAGTTAGGGCCAGGATTAGGGTGAAAGCTTCCTGTAGAAGGATTTTAGTATATTTGGGAATTATTGACACTTATGTTTTGTAGAGTATTTTCCACTTAATTTTGTTTTGGTTTGAGTTGAAATAGAGTTAAATCAGTCTATACTTGCAGTAAAGGTGATGGGTGGAAGTATGAATAGGTGGTTGGGGCAGAGTTGCAGATATGTTGAGTGCTATTAGAGAGTCTCGATAGGATGAGAGATGGGCCAGTAGTAGAAGAAGAATAGAGGGCTAGTTGAGGAGTAGCTTGATTAAGAAAAGGGATCCATATTAGTTGGCAGGTAGTAGGGATCCATATTAGTTGGCAGGTAGTAGGGATCAAAAGGTAGAAAAGAAGTTGCAGGGCCGAAGGATATTTAGTGGTGATGGAGTCTGAAAGCTAATATATGGTAGGTAGGAAAGAGTATTTTCTATGAAGGAAGAAAATTATTTTGCTCTAGTATCTTCTCTGGAATGTAAAGAATAGAGAGGGGTTTAAAAGGCTAGAGTATGAGAATGTAGTTAAAACAGGAAGAAGTGAGGCTTTGTTTGATAAAAGTATAAGATACAAGTAGATTAGACAGGTGTTGTTGGGAGGGTGACTGAATAAATATAGTGCAAAGCAGTATAAAGAGTTGCTAAAACCGTAACTCAGAGAAACTTGTAATAAAAATAAGTGTAACAACCTTGTGTTCATAATGGTGAAATATCTGGGGAGCTATTTCATAGAACAGCAGAAAGATGCGGTGTCTCTCTGTATACTAAAAAGCCTAAGTGAAATTTAACTGTCTGCATTTCATTGTGAAATTTTCTTAACGTTTGTATATTAAGAGGTAAAGAGAGGCAAGAAAAGTAAGTTAAGTATACTCTGCACATACAGGATCTAAATTAAAATGTAAAAGGGGTGAAAGTGTTGTTATATGTAGTGGAGGAAGAAAACATAGCACGCACGATGGATAAGCAGAGCGCTGCTATTCTTTAATTAACCACAAGGACAAACTCAGAGCAAAGATATTAAGACAGTAAAAGCTAGTTTGCAGGAAGAGCAGAGTAAATTAAAGCAGTATGATCAAACGTTTGCTTCTTATGCCAAAGTGAAACATGATTAAAAACAGGAAGATGAAATATTAGCCTAACTAGTAAATCAGAATATGCCTGATAGAGGATATTAAATTAAGAAAAATGTTGCATAGCTGGGCTTGTGCATAGGTAACTTAGCAGCCACCTATAGTTTCATTTGGCCAGGGTCACTTTTCTGATTTGCTTATTTATTTTTTTTATTCTCTTCCACAAGACAGGGGAAAACATTCTGCTGCCATGGCTGTTTTGAAGATTAATCCACTTTAAAGAAAATGGCTTTTGGCTCAGTGGGACTGAACCAAATGCCCATAAATTTTAAACTTTGTAATGAAATGGATGTGCACACTGAAATCAAAGTTAGCAGTGAGAAAAGAGAATGCTGCAGTCAGGGTGTGGATCACTCAGGACAGTCTGCATAGTAACATGTATTTTTAAATTGCCCTGGCAGACAGCCGGATATTATGACCAGTGGACTGCTGAGATGCATCTGACGTAAGATGGAAACTGTCCTTAATTGTTTACAGTGTGCCTGATTTTGCTTATTTTTTATTTGTTCTTTGTAAAAATGTGTTAGTTTCTAGCAAATTGTTGAGTATACCAGTTACTAAATACCAAGAATGTCAGACACCACATCCATCAGAAAGCTCATGATGGTACAATAATTCTAGCAGTACCCTAATTATTCAAGAGCAAGGTTTATAATTTGTCCCTGATTCTGAGCCTTTGTTGAATGTGTAAGATAATTAAAAAAAAGCTAACAACTTCAGGGAACTTGATGTGAGATTGTATAGCAAAGGACAGGGTAGCAAAATTACAATAGCTGGCATTACCATACATGCTTAGACTGCAGTTATAGCCACACAAATCTATGAATAACAGCAAACTGGTTGAGCTCCACATAAAAATTGCACAAACACAAGAAATCAATCAACATGTCAGTCTTCCACTGCATAGGCTGATTGTGACTGCAGGTTTCCTGTTTTATGCAAACCAAGTGTTTGATCAACTTTGCGAGACTAAGTGTTCTCATCATGGACCACTGTCCTAACTAGGCTATAGGGGACTAATGTCACTAAGAACCTGAATGTGTACAACTTGTAGAGCATATGTGCAGAAATCTTTATCAGGAAGTCACAGTTAAAGCACTCGCGTTCTAGGACCTTTAACCTCAAACAAGACTGGACTAAACTAGAAGTACAAAAAGTACAAACGCATACATGCACTTGCAAGGAAATAATCTGCTAAATCCATCCCATCAAGGAACTGACCAGCCATGATTTATTCAGTTAAATCAAACAGAATGGAAATAAAAATAAATAAAAAATAGTGGATGATCACCACCCACACACACCCACATCAAAGTTAAAATGGGAAACTTTTGAAATAAATACATAAAATGTTACAACCCATTGCTGTGTAGTAAAAAAAAATACAGCAGAAGTACACAAAATATATAATGTGTACCCATTTATTCCTCACCATGTACCCACAGAACAGGAGTTGAAACCACTAACTTATCACAGCCTTACAATCTGTCATAAAAAGTTGCACTTACCTGTAATACCCAGCACCTGTCTGGTGTATTTATGGTTCACACAGTCTTCTGACAGCAGTCTTCCTCTACAAACATGACAATTTCAAAATAATTCCTTCAAAAATGTAGTAATTTAGCCAGTATCCATGTAACAAGGCATGGCTCAACAGGACTATTTCTCCTTTTACAAGAGAAAAGATTGTAAGAAGCTCTTCTCCAGCTTTTCACTCTGACTGCATGTTCTGAACTGTGCCAAAAATCCTGCAGGAAGTTCAAAGCATGTCATACCTCCTACAGAGCCATACCCCAGCAATAATGGCTTCTGTGCCACTTTTCATAAACTGAAATTACAATCCCTTAATTGTGAAGTATTGATAGAGTGGGAATATTCCACACTTGAGGAATTAGTCTCTGTCTCCATCACCTCGTTAATGTGAATGGAGCCATTTTCCCCTCTTTTCAGTGTCTCATGGAGACATTTTTACCTGCTTTCACACCTACTGTGGTGGTGTTTTGCCACAGAAGTTTTGTTTCAACAGAAGATTCAAGAGAGTAATGAACTCCAACACTTAGCTAAGAGTAATGAGACCACATTTATAGTAAATATCTGATAAACTCAAATACTTTGCCTTTCCTTACCACATAGTGTAAGGAAATAGTTATACAATGTTAGTCAAAATGTATTTAATTACATAATTCATAAGAATTGTGAACTGTGTGTGAAGGTTGAGATGAAAGCTGACAACAAAGTTTAAAACCCTGTATATGAGCAATGGTGACACAGACTGACTATTTCAGAATACTTTGCAAATGATCATATTTTACTAGGATCCATGCGGATGACTGTATGGTCACTGTTCTTCACTACCACATGCCAAGTGATACAAAAATATATCATAACTGAGGCTATCTGAACTAGATTGTGTGACTACTGTAGTTGTGAATGAGTAGTTGAGCAAAAACATAAAGGCAAAATAATTGGACAGCACTGCTCCGCATTACAGAGTCACCTAAATTAGGACGGTTTGTACCATGAAGTAAATAGTCTGTCAGCAGCAATTAAGCAGCGTCAGCAAACTACTGGACAACATATTAACACCTAAAACATGGTAACTTTAAACACCGAGAGTGTAGCCACTTCCATAAGAACATGATACCTGATTAAGGTGAGAGACAAAAAAATATAAGAAATGGAAGAGAGGTCAAACTACAACTTTGAAAACTGAAATAAATGAGCTGGACAAACAGATTAAGCATAGTGTTAGACAAGATCAAGATAAATTTGAAGAAAAGTTATATAAAGATATTGAGCATAATAAGAAATCTTTTTATAGATACATAAGATGTGGAAGGAGTAAAGACACACAAATTGATAAACTGTGTGCAGATTCTAAAATTTATTCTCGGACACAACAGTGTATAGATATATTTACAAAATCTTATGCAAGATTAGTTTGGCTCCACAAAAGGGGTGATAAGTTGTCCTAGTGACATCCAGGTAACCCCAGATACTGGAATCAAATTAGATTATATTAAAAAAGAACTGTGCAAACTGGATCCAAACTGTGCAAACTGTATCCAAACAAAGTGCAGGGAGGAGATATAATAAGTAACAATGACCTGAGAACACTTGAGCAAGAACTTACACTGCTAAAACAAATCCCTGGGCAACGAAGTAAGGAAGGCACAGACAAAGTGAAATAGTTAAGCGCTTTTCGTTTATGTATAACACAAACTTCTTCAGACAACTCACAAATTAAAATAGTCCAGTTAAATACAAATGAATACCTTCAGTTTAACCAATCAAATAAATTTTAGAACAAACAGTGACACCCATTTTTAAAAACACATTACTCAAATCTTTATATAAAAACCAGTAAACAATATTTAAATTAATACAAACGTCAAACATAAGCACATGTGTGTATAAAAACTATGGGAAATCTGTATTTATGAACTAAGTGTGTAGACCCTCACTCACTTGGTAATGAACTAATTCAAGATTGTCTATAGATAATACTAAACAAGTTTAGCGAACTAGACTTTTAAGTTTTAGTATACTACTAATAGTACACCCTTCATTTAGCCCTGGCTGAGTATAGGCATTCAATCTAATTTGCCATGTTAACTCTAGTTCTTCCAGTCTAAATTCTACTGGCCCTCCCCGTAATCTGGTATTAGCTTGATCTATCACAATAAACTTAAAGGAGTGGTCAGGAAATTGTTCCACATGTTTTGCTAATGCATTTTCAAGTTTTTGTTTCTTGATTGCATATAAATGCTCATAAATACGATTACCTAACTTTCTTTCTGTCTTGCCTACATAATAAGCAGGGCAGGACTGACATAAAGCAAGGTACACTACCATAGTGGAATTGCAGTTGTTTCTCAACTTTAAATAATATTGGCGTTTATCTATAAAGAATCTATTAGATTCTAAAATGTGAGCACAATAATTGCAAGATTGACATTTATACATTCCTGGTGTTCTAAATATACTGACCTTGTTATTTTCACAGTATTCTTTCAAGTTCTTACCCCTCCTATAAATCACAACGGGCCGTTCGCCTACACTTAAAAATACTCTGTTGTCACCTTTAAAAATGTCCCAATTCTTCAATAGTATTTTAAAACAGTCACTGCTATTTAAGTTATATGATGTTATAAAAGAAGTATTGAAAGAATTAGTTTCAGGGGCAACAACTGGTAATGGTAAGTGTAGGTGGGCATACAAAATTGTTCAAAATAGGGGTATGAAAATGTGACTGCCGTTTAGTGACTACTCAATCAATACTTCTGGATACCCCCTACACAAAAACATTTCTTTAATAAATTTACACTCATTGTAAAAGACATCGTCAACTGAAGTAATGCGGGCAGCTCGAACAAGTTGCTCCTTGATAATAGATCGCTTCTGGTGTCGAGGATGACCACTAGTAAAGTGTAACATAGAGTTACAGTAGGTAGTTTTCCTATAAATTGATGCTGCCCACATATTAAGTGAAGTGTCTTTTACTAACCAAATATCTAAATAAGCAATCGATAATGAATCAAAATTATGTGTAAAATTCAAAAAAGGAGTAGTAGAATTAAAATATTCAACCAGCTGGGAGCTACAAGTAGAATCTCCATCTAATAAAATAAAAATATCGTCAAGGAAACATGTATAAAAAATCATACGATCCTTGAATATACAATTGTGGTAAACAAACAAGTGTTCCCAGTGAGCCATAACCATATTGGCTACACTGGCCCCACACGGTGAGCCCATGGCAATACCGATTATTTGGAGGTAGAAACCACCCTCAAAGACAAAGAAGTTGTTATCCAAAATTAGGTCAAGAAGTTCTATCACCATGGCTATTTCACTAGGGGCACTTCCCTCTAATTTTAAAGTTTCACTTACCCAATCCAGCGCAATATCGTGGGGAATGCAGGTATATAAATCTTTCACATCGATCGTTAAAAAATTGAAGCTAGGATTGAATTCTAAGTCATTGATATTCTTCAAGAACATCCACGAATCCTTACAGATTTGTTTAATGTTAACTAAATACGTTTGTAAAATAGAATCAACAACTTTATAAGTAGGAGACCCCCTACTGTCTACTAGTGGTCTCATAGGGGGATCCGTAAGGTCTTTGTGGATCTTAGGTATCCCAAAAAGGCATGGAAATCTTGGGTAAGAAATTGACATATAGTTGTAAACATTTTGGGTGATTCTCCCTTCAATAAACATGTCCTCAATAGTGTTCTTTATTAGACTATAAGCTTTGTTAATTTCAGAGAGGGAACTTTCCACATACGAGGCAGAATTTAGCAAGTTTAGCATTCTGTTGGAATAGTCGCCATTATCAAAAATGACAGCACCTCCACCTTTATCAGGTTTACACACCCTAATGTCGTTAACTCTTAAAAAATCAAAACACTCTTTCTCTTTATAGTGTTCAACACTGTTAAAGTTCCTAGACCCTGTTAGATTGCGAATGTCTAGTTCACATATCTGTTCGAACATTTTAAGTAAGGGGTGTAAAGGCGGATTAAAAGTGCTAGGTACTCTAAACTGGCTAAGCTGACTCGTCGTGGAGTTACCCAAAATCAAATTTAAGTTCAATTTTCTAATAAAAAGTTTTAAATCCTTGATAGTGTTCACAATATCAATTTTTTGAGGGGGAACATAAGTATACCCTTTAGATAACAATTCAATAAGATCAGATGGAATGAAAACATGTGAAAAGTTATACACAGTAAAATCACCATTAGCATTATGTAAAAGTTACTGGTAAAACAGAAAAGTCTACTACTTTCACAATATTGTCTTCCCAATTAGAAAAAGAAAGGCAAGATTCATAATCTACTTCAATTAAAGAGGCATTAGCTGGTACAGGGTTAGAAGAGGAAACGGAAGACTCTACATTATTCAATTGTTCTTTTGTCTTTTCTTTTGACCAGTGCATCTGGGTAGTTGCTTCTATCTTGTCCCTAAAAGAACTTACACTGCCTTTACATCTATTATTCACTAGGTCATATAACTATGGGGAGATTCCTCAAGATTGGAGACATGCACTTATTAAACCCCCCTGTAAGGGAAAGGGGAGTAGGACAAACCCAGAATCATATAGACCCTAAGTCTACTTTCATGTTGTGGAAAATTAATGGAGAAGGTAATACTGGATAAGTTATTGTCAGACCTGGATACGTGGGACTTGAAACCATATATCAACATGCATATGTTGAAAATAGATCTATTACCACCTGTAACATGATGTTCTATAACAATATAATAACAGCTATGAATGAAAAATTGTGCTGTGATGTGATTTATACAGATTTAACTTCAACATTTGACAGGGTCATGCACAAAACAGTGATCGATAAATTAGTACAACTAGGTATTGATGTACTGTTGATAAGATGGATAGCTGCATGGCTTACAAATAGGACATGGCAAGTATCGCACACCAACTGGACAGGTGAAATCCTTGGTTACACTCTGTACTAGGCCCTTACTTGTTCAGATTGTATCTTTTAGACCTTACTTTTTCATCTGAGGTGTTCTACAGTCTATATGCTGACGACCTGAAATTAAGTAAACTGATTACAAGTGTAACAGATAAGGCATGTCTGCAAAATAATTTGACTAATTTGACCATTTGGGAACAGGAGAATAATATGTTGATAAATGCATCAAAAACTAAGCATATGAGATTTGGGAGACATAAACTGAAAGTTGAATATTTAATGCAGCACACAGTGATTGAAACTGTAGACTCTAGACCTGGGTATATGGGTAGATATATAATATGTGGATCTCGTACTATTGCATGAAATCCCACCTAATCAAAACAGCCAAACACACTTTAGCGAAAGTGCTTTTCACTTTTGCTAAACTGTGGAAAAAAATATAACAAAATTAAAAAAAAAAAAAAAAACATATTACTCACGTTAATGCGGGGGGGGGGCAAGCCCTCCTCCACCCCCCACCCCCCCACTTTTATATTCTCTCTCCGAGATCGCACTACAGTGCGATAAAGGGAATATTCCCTAATCCCCACTGTACTACGATCTAAACAACGGTCATTCCCCATTTTTTTTTTTTTAGCGCACACTCACAAAAGTGCTTTTTTGGTGAAAAGCATTTTCGCGAAAGTGTGCTCGGCCATTTCACATTTGGTGAAACGGCCGATAGATGAACATTACGGATCCCATATATGTGTATGTAGGTATGAATGTGTGTGTGTGTGTGTATATAGATATATGTATAATTATATGTTTGTGCATAGATATATATATATATATATATATATATATATATATATATATATATATATATATATAAAAAATATAGACACAGAGAGAAAGAGAAATGTTATATTTGCATGTGTGTGTGTGTGTATATATATATATATGTATATATATATATATATATATATATATATGTGTATATATATATATATATATATATATATATATATAGTGTGTGTGTATATTTATATATACTCAAATAAATACACGTACATATACACACACAAACACACTCTTAAATACACATACATGCATACTCACGTCTCAGGTCATTTATATCCACATGGACTACGATTGATCCATACTACTACTTGTGGTCCAGTGATCTGAGTGCATGCGTAATATGGATCTAGGCCTCTAATAAGCAGTTGACCAAGACTTTTTCTCCATATTCAGCCTGCTGAAAGGGACATCAGTGTGTCTCTCAATGGAGTCTCCAATAACCAGAATGGTGGATTTGTGGTGGCGTGCCTTAACAGGCTAAGAAGTAGAGGCTCCATGAGATGTGGCTGTATGTGCTGATGTTAGTGTTGCTTTGAAAGAGTGCACTCAGTGCTGCTGAGGGTGTTTGTTATGTGTGCTTCGTCTAGGAGGTCTTTGGGTTTTAGGAAGGTTACATTTAAGTGCCTCAGCATGGGAGGGTGTATGTGTCTTTTTTGAACTGTGTGTGATGGGTGCAGCATGTGTGTTACTGACAACCTTATTTATATTAGGAGTGCTTTTATGTGAGAGCTTTGCCTCCATTGACATTGTGACAATAAATCTCTCACATACCATATCAGTTTGTTTGAAAATTAAGTGGTTGTCACTATTACCTTTCCTTCTCTAATTATTTGTTCCAGATACTTTGGTTCCTTTACCAGCTTCCTCCAGTAAGGGTTCCAGCCTCCTAATCTATTCTTTGTACCTCTGATTGCATTCATCACTGTCAGCAGAATCCACTTTCTCCATTCCCTTGTTGGCTTAGTCCTTGGTATACTTTCTGCTAATTTATGAATATAATATTCTGTATGACTATTATTCTCCATAAGGATTTACATCTAAAATCCCATTCCTGCTTATTTCTTGACTTACCCCCCTCCATATCATCTCTTTCCATTTTTAATTGTAGCCTTCGCCTTGCATTATGTATATGAGCCTTAGCTCTGTAGCTCTAAAATATCCCTTCAAATCAGGTAATCCTAAACGTCCTTGTTCTGTTTGAAGGATGAACTTTTATGCACTTTACTCCTGCCCTCTTCCCCTCCCAAATAAAATCCTACAACTTCTATGGTTGATAAGTATATGCCTGACCTGTGTGTAAAACCAAAGGGACTAAAAACATTTTTACAGCTTGCATCTTGTTATCCACATCCTTAGATGAGAGCTTCCAGTTTCTCAGTTTTTGTATTATGTTTTGTTTAAGCCTTTTCCCACATATCCTTAGCTGCCATAACTGAACCCTTTTTGATCCATATTTCTAAGTACTTCTATTTTATCATGCCGCCATAAGTACAAGTATTGCTGGACCAATCCATGTGTGGGTACATAGCTTACAGCTATAGCCTTTGTTTTACCTTCATTAATTTTACCTTCATTAATTTTATATCCTGAAAAAAACACAGAAGTGTCTTAGAATAATCTGCAACACTGGGATGTCCTTTTCTGGTTTCATAAAGTACAAAACAGTGTAATCTGGAAATAAAACCAACTTTTCTTGAACACCATATCAATTATGTCTTTGAATTTGAGTCCGTTATTTCCTTTGCTAGTGGTTCTAAATATAACACAAATAGCACAGGGGAAAGAGAACACCACTGCCTGGTTCCTCTGTTCAGACACAACGTATAGGTTCATAGGTTCATACTAGGCTGTCTGCCCTAGAGCATTTGCAAGCCTAGCCAGAGTGTGTTTGGCTTTCGCCACCCATTTTAAAATGAATTTTGCTATGCCCTTTTTCGAGGTTAGTATACTGTGCATCTGTCTAACAGTGACACAGAAGTGATACCCGGAGTAAATCTACGATCTCCCATCCACTCATCAAGATTCCTCTTGAAGAGAGTCAATGAGGGACTCTGCCTAACCTGGACTGGGATTCTAACCTGGACTGGGATTTTATTCCAGAGTGAAGGGAGCCTCTGGGTTATGAATCTGTCCCTCCAGCATGTCCTATTTATTTCAGTGCTGAGGTTCAAGTCTCTCGAGTGCGTAGCTCGATGGGATTTGGATTTTCTGAGGTGCAGCATGTCCATTATTTCCGGGTTGGACATGGCTTTATACGTCAGGCACAGATCGCCTCTGAGCAGGCGGTATGCCACTGAGTAGAGCTGGAGTTTCTTTAACCGGGCAGCATATGGCATCTGTTTGAGCCCTTTGATCCTCTTGGTGAGGTACTTTTGGGGTCTTTCCAGTTGCTGCAGGTGTCTGGTAAGGTACATCCCAAAAGGGGCATTGTATTCAATTATGGGCCTGATGAGGGATGAGTAAAGAGGCACAATGACCTCCCCTGATCTAGATGTGAATCCCTTCATGATTAGGTGGGCTATATAAAATGATTTGCTAACCACTTTGGCCACGTGGTTGTCGAATGAGAGATTGCTATCAACTTGGGTCCCTAGGTCCCTAATTACTTCTTCCATACTTAATGGATTACCATCTATGTGGTAATTTGTGGGCACTTTGTTTTTGCCGAAGTGGATGACTATACACTTTTTTGCGTTTAGCTTGAGGCCATGACTCTGGCACCAGTTGTCTGTTTCTATGAGGCCCTTTTGTAGGATGCTTGTGTCGGCTGGAGAGCCGATTATGGCACCCAATTTGCAGTCATCTGCGAACGTGGTCAGCCACGGTCCTTCCATGTTGGCCTGTACCTCCGAGAAATATATACCGAACAAGAGAGGTCCCAGGACTGAGCCTTGTGGTCGGCACTTGTAACTGGTTTGGAGTCTGACATGGTTCCAGCAATTTTAACCATGTGGGTTCTGTCCTTGAGCCAGTTTGCAACCCATCTAGTGACATAGGGGTTTATATTTAAGCTGGTGAGCTTATCTATAATGCCTGAGTGGGGTATTGTATCGAAGGCTTTTGCGAGGTCCAGGTAGGCTGTGTGGACCACCTTCCCCTCGTCAATGGCCTTGGTGACTGTTTCAAAGAAATCGACCAGGTTTAAGAGGCAGGATGTGCCCTTAACAAAGCCGAACTGGGTAGGATCCAGTGTCTGTAGGTCCCCAATATCTTTATTTATGTGGTCCATGATGATCCTTTCCATAGCTTTGCAGACCAAGCTAGTCAGTCTTATGGGGCGATAGTTTCCAGGATCCGTTGAGGCACCACCTTTGTGGAGAGGGACCACTGTTGCTGTACGCCACTCTTTGGGTACATATCCTGTAGTAAGGCTGAGATTAAACAGTAGTTTTATGTTTGGGTTTAGTTCTTCTTGGAGTTCATGTAGGATGCAGCCCGGGACACCGTCTGGTCCCATTGATGCTGTGTTTTTGCTTTGGAGATGCGGCTCTTACCTGAGCATCTGAGATGTCAGGGGGGCAGCACTCTGCTGGGATAGATATTTGCCCTTTTTGTTGGGAAGGGGGGGGGGAGTTTGTGCTGAACCTGTCAGCTAGGATGTTGGCAATGTCTGTGGGTTCGGTGTATTTTTGTCATTTTGGACTAATTCTGAGCATATCTGGGAATTCCCACCCAGGTTTCTAACATAACTAAAGAAAGCCTTGTGATTATCCTTAGTGTCCTGTGCAATTTTTCTCTCAAAGCTGGCCTTAGACGATTTTATGAGTGCCCGTAGTTTTTTGCTAATACTGATCAGAGATGCCTTCCCGTTTTGGGATTTTGCTCTATCATGTAGTAGCTTCCTCCTTCTATTGTATAGTTTGTTTATGGCTGGGGTCCACCAGACAGGACGCCTGCCTTTGGAGGATTGGGTCTTGGTTTTGTTTGGGATTGCATGATCCATGCATTCCTGAAGGTGTTCATAGAATGCGTTTATAAAGGATTTTGTGGTCTGGGCCGTATTATCCACAGGCCCGGGGGCTTTGAAGGATTCCACCTCGGTTTTGAGGAGTGTGAAATTTGCTTTAGAGAAGTTTTTCACTGTAGTTTTCTGGGCATGGGGTGGGGTCGGGATGTGAATATCTAGTGAGATTAGTTTATGGTCTGATCTTACCAGTGAGGGATACACTTCTGGTCTGGAGCATAGAGTCCCCATGTTGGTGATGATCAGGTCCAGTATGTTTTCCCCTCTTGTGGGAGTGGTAACAAGTTGTTCCATAGCATTTGAGTTTATAAATTCTAGGAACCTTTGGGCTAGGGTGTTGGAGCTAGAGTAATGCTCCCAGTCTATGGTTGGGTAGTTGAAGTCACCCAATATAATGGTGTTTGGAGAGACCTTCATATTTTCCAGTGTTCTCAGGAAGGCCGAGTGGGGTTCCTGGGTTTGGGAGGGTGGTCTTTAGCAGGCTATAAACTGGAAGGCAGTTTTACCCACTGTTAGTTGCACATGGATAGTCTCTAATGCTTCGTGCTGTGCCACCAACCTGGAGGTGTGGGTATCTTTGATGAATATTGATACTCCCCCCTCCTTTTGTGGTTTGGTCCAAGTTTTGGGGCCGAAAAACATGGTATGAGGTATAACCTGTTAGTGCTGGGGTGCTCTCGGGAGCCTTGAACCAGGTTTCTGTTACTGCACAGATATCGATGTTCTCCATGCCAAGGAGAGTTTCGAGTGCGTGCATCTTGAGGTTTAGACTTCTGGCATTGAGTAGCATTACTCTTAGTTTCTTATCCCTTGTCATACCTATGGAGGTGGGTTTGTCTTTTGATCCTTGCCTAAAAAAGGGACTATGGGGGTGGCAAGAGCCTTTGCCAATATCCGA
This sequence comes from Protopterus annectens, assembly GCF_019279795.1. Classification (NCBI taxonomy): domain Eukaryota; kingdom Metazoa; phylum Chordata; order Ceratodontiformes; family Protopteridae; genus Protopterus; species Protopterus annectens. Next base: position 754,500,962 of record NC_056744.1, read on the forward strand.
AAGCTCAGGGGTGACAGGTGCAAGCCGTCCCTAACGAAGCATCGTGGCTTATCGAGCATGTCATCCCAGGCTGACAGGCATTGGATCCCCTTTGAATCTCACCAATACTTAAGCCAATTGTTGAAATTGATCATCTTGTCTTCATATTGTGGCATCATTCTTGGTGAGGGTAAGATGCTACTCAAGGTCAGGGTCATACTGGCCTGGGCTACATGCTCAGAGAGCTCCTCTATGTCTCTTTTCATGTAGTCCAGGGAGGTACATCTCAGGTCATTCACACCAGCATGGACAATGACTGAGTCATATTTGTACTTGCCTTGGAGTGACCTGAGTGCTTGTGTTATGTGGTGGATCCTAGCACCCGACAGGCAGCTCACCGTGACCTTCTCCTTGTTCAGCCTGGTGAGTGGGACGTCAGTGTGCCTAACGATAGAGTCACCTATTACAAGTGTATCAAGTGTGTTGTTTAGCCTTAAGGGCTATGACTGTTTGGCACACTGGCTTTGTGAACTGTGTGTTACACGTGTTTTGTTTTGGGGTAGCGGTTGCTTGGGTGTCTGCTTTGGAGGTCTCTGTTGCTTAGGCAGATTTTTATTTAGAGCATCCGAGTATGTTTTTGTGTGTTTATGTGTTTGGTTTGCTGTCGTGGTAGGTCTATGTGAGACTGGAATTGTAGTGAGTGTGGTTTCCTTCTCCTCCTGACTGGTTACGCCAGTACTGAGTTGAGAGAGCTTAGCCTCCAGTTTGGCTATATGGTTGCATCTCTCACATGTGTTGGAATTTGTTGGGAGGAGGAGTGGGTTGTCTGTGTACATGAGGCAGTTGTAACATTGCCTCAAGATTCCCATATTCACCAGCTGGACCGGAGAGGAGATTGACAACTGACCTTTGGACATGCTAGAATAGAGTTGGGAATTCCTTTATAATTGAAAAAAGGGCCAATGGAGAACAAGGTACTCAAGGGGAGTTTGTGAGGGTGTAGTGCTTTTAATGTTTTAGTGCTGCCTTTTATATAATTGCTTTAGTGAGCAAGTGCCAGGCTTTAGAGTAGGAATAGGGTGTTTATTATGAGAACTAGATCAGTTCTAAGGGAAAAAGTGAAGAGCACACTTTGTGGAGCTGAGAATGGTTTAAACCCAATTAAGCGGCGTTGCCCAATGCTGCGCTATGCGCAAAATCGCACAAAGCCGCACTAAAGCAGGTTTTATACAGGGGGGACTTGAAAGAGCTAGCAATTGGCCCAAAACGGCCAATAGACTACCAGATTCTTGTGCTGGGAACACTCCTCCAGGGATAGATAGGCTGCTCTAAGCTTCCCACTGCCACTGGTGAACAAAGAAGCCTCCCTTTATCCAAGAAAGGAAATGGGCAACACAGGAACTTTCCAAAAGTCCAGAATACAACAAAGCCTGTATTTGGACTACTCTAGGTCAAGAAAGATGGGAAATAAGGATAATTTTTTTGTTTCTATTTTTGCAGCAAACAGAGGGAAAATGCAATAAGTATGTAACACAGGCTAGCGCACTTGAGTGTGTAGCCTCAACAGGTAAATGCAACAAACAGGGCAAACTTTAAAAGTGCAGGTGCAAAAACAACTTTAAACAGTTTAAAACAGTTCAAGAAGCAGAAATACTTGCAGTTTAGCTAGATCGGACAGTTGCCCAGGTAGTAGCAGCAAAAAAAAAACTTTTATCAGGTTAGCAGTCACTCTTTTAGCCTCTCTGCTGCTAGCACCACTCTGCAGGACCACGAGGAGCTTGGCTGAGTAGTAACAAGTGCAAAAACCGCACCAAAGCGGGTTTTATACAGGGGGACTTGAAAGAGCTTGAAATTGGCCCAAAACTGCCAATAGACTACCAGATTCTTGTGCTGGGAACACTCCTCCAGGGATAGATAGGCTGCTCTAAGCTCCCCACTGCCACTGGTGAACAAAGAAGCCTCCCTTTATCCAAGAAAGGAAATGGGCAACACAGGAACTTTCCAAAAGTCCAGAATACAGCAAAGCCTGTATTTGGACTACTCTAGGTCAGGAAAGACGGGAAACAAGGATAATTTTTTTGTTTTTTTTTCTTTTTTGCAGCAAACAGCAGGAAAATGCAATAAATATGTAACACAGGCTAGCGCACTTGAGTGTGTAGCCTCAACAGGTAAATGCAACAAACAGGACAAACTTTAAATTACAAGTTGAAGACCTTATCTTGATCAGGGGTACCCATCCCCCTTCAGATAAGAGGCCTAGGCAAGACACTGACTATGAATCTTCAGATCAGTTTTCTGTTTCTTCTTCTTCCTCTTCTGATCAGGAATTATCTTTACCTCCCTATGAGGATTCTGATGCTGAGGAGTCTATTCCATCTGCATCTCCTCCTGAGGATTATTCATTTGGAGAAACCTTGCATACTTTGATGGAGCATTTTCACTGATCAGGAATTATCTTTACCTCCCTATGAGGATTCTGATGCTGAGGAGTCTATTCCATCTGCATCTCCTCCTGAGGATTATTCATTTGGAGAAACCTTGCATACTTTGAGGGAGCATTTTCACTGGGAGAGTCAAGACTTCTCAGAATCAAAAAAGAGGCTCAGGGATTTCCTCCTTCTCCCTCAGCACAAGCCTTTAGCCATTCCCCATTTTAGACATTGTGGATGATGTGTTTTCGGAGTCAAGTCTGACCCTTGACTCCTTACCTCCGGCTCCCAGTAAGCCTGACAGGTATTACAGGGTCCCTGACTCTCATAAACTTTTATTTAGAAACCCTGCTGCTGATCCTGAAACTATTTCACAGGGTCCAAAGGGAGTTAAGGTCTTAACAGCAAAAAACCCTACCCGCTCCGACAGAAATTCAAGGGCACTGGACAAATGGGGAAAAAAGGTTTATACATCTGCAACATTGGCAATCAGGGCCTTAAACTGTTAATTTCATATGCTTAAGTACCAACACCATGTTATGGGATTGCTGAAACAGAAAATGATGTTGATTTCAGAATGTGCAGAAAATAAGGAATTGCAGGAATTATTAAATGCAGCTGAACAAGTTGGAAAGCATACTTTGCAATGTGGTTTTGATTCTTCAGAGGCCTCCTGCAGAGCCGCAGTTACTGGATCTGTGATTAGGAGGCATGACTGGTTAAAGGAACAAAATTTGCCTGATCATGTTAAAGCTAAATTGCTAGATGCACCTTTACAGCATGATTCTCTGTTTGGTATTAAGGCAGAAGAGGTTTTAAAGAAAATAGAAGACAAAGCAAAGTCTATGCAAACTGTTAAAGATTTCTTACAAGTGCAGCCACCTAGATTCAGTAGAAACTGGCCTACAAAAAATTGGTCCTTTCCTGTGTCAGAGCTCAAAGGGGCAAATCCAGATGCCCTAAGGGTTCCAGGTACCAGGCTTAAGATTCATACAGGTCAAAGCAATGGGGCGCATCCACCTCCATATCTGGAGGAGATAAAGCACAAACCTACAGAAAGCAATCCCAATGACTTCCCTCTGCCTACACCAAGCACTTATCTTTTGGCAGCACCCATAGGGGGAAAATTAGCACTTTTGCTCAAAATTGGCAGTTAATAACCCAGGACAAGTGGGTACTAAACATTGTATCACAGGGATACAGATTCCATTTCCACACTCTGCCAATGACAGATGGTTGGCCAGATCTGCCAAAAAACCAATGGGCAGAGGCACAGAAACAGGTTAATTTCCTCATGGATATGGGGGCCATTCAGACAGTACCAGAACAGGAAAAAGGACAAGGTTTTTACTCGACTGTTCTTGTTACCCAGAAAGGACAAGGCCTGGAGGCCAATACTGGATTTATCGATTTTGAACACATACCTGGACATTCCAAAATTCAGAATGCTCACTTTGCAGCAGCTTCTGCCCATGCTGGGCAAGAATGCTTGGCTGGTGACTTTAGACCTAAAAGAGGCATACATGCATGTTCCTATAAGACAGTCTTGCAGAAGTTACCTCAGATTCAAGGCTGGCTTAATGCATTACCAATTCTCAGCACTGCCCTTTGGCTTATCTACTGCGCCCAGGGTATTTACAAAGTGCCTGGCACCAGTAATTGCATTTTGCAGACAAAGAAGTATTCAAATATATCCTTACTTGGACGACTGCCTCATTCAAGCAGAGAACAAGGACACCCTTCTACGACATCTGGCGTTTGTGTAAAGGCTTCTAGCATGCCTAGGGTACACAATAAATGAAAAGAAATCACAACTGGTACCCTCTCAACAGATAACATTCCTGGGTGCAAGCTTGAATACAACTGCCCAGATGGCTTACCTCATGCCAGAGAAACAAAGGCAACTGACTACGTACTTCAAACTGATGGCAACAAAAACCCAGTCTTCTGCAAGAAAAATTCTGTAGGCTCTGGGCTTCATGGCATCCTGCATCCTACTAATTCCATATGCAAGACTGCATATGAGGAAACTTCAGTGGTACCTAAAATGTTTATGGAGAAAACATTCACACAGTCTGGAAACAATGATTCCTCTCATCCCCTGCCTGCAACAGGAGTTTCTATGGTGGGAAAAGGCCTGTCACCAAAACATGGGACGGCCCTTCACACAACCCCCTGCCAGCCAAACCTTAACAACAGACGCATCAGATTATGCCTGGGGGGCCCACATGGCAGGAAGATGCATTCAGGGCATATGGGCACCAAATCAAATGCATCTACATATCAACCAGAAAGAGATGCTAGCTGTTCAAAATGCCCTAACAGCCTTCAAGGACTTACTTCATCCAGGACAACTACTGATAAAGACTGACAACACCACAGTCATGTGGTATATAAACAAGCAAGGGGGCACACACTCATACCCCTTTGCAGATTAGCCATGGCACTGTGGGACACAGCTTTGACTTACCACATAAATCTTCAAGCTCAATTCCTGCCAGGAAAACAAAACACTCTGGCAGACGATTTAAGCAGAAACCTTATGGATCTTCACGAGTGGAAACTAAATCCACAAGTCTTCAGCATGATAGCAGAGAAATGGGGGAGCCCAGACATAGACCTATTTGCCTCTCCTCAAAATTATCAACTGAAAAGATTCTGCACAAGGACTTATTACAGACAAGCATGGAAAGTGGACGCCCTATCCTTCAGTTGGAAAAACCTATCAGTTTACACGTTTCCTCCTCTGCCTCTTCTACCCAAGGTCCTCCTAAAAGTCAGACAAGAGAGGCCAAAGATGATATTAATTGCCCCGGACTGGCCCCATCAATACTGGTACCCAATCCTAAGGAACTTGTTTCAATACCCAGCTTGGACCTTGCCTCAAAAACCACAACTACTGTCCCAGCAAAACAATCAGATCCTGCATAATCAACTACAGACTCTGAACCTGGCAGCATGGCTAATCATGTAATCATGCAGATGACACCTCTCAATAAAGCTGTGATGGATGTCATTTTGGAAGCCAGAAGGCCTAGTACTAGAAAATCTTATGCTGACAAATGGAAGAGATTCTGTGCTTGGAATCAAGCACAAGGAACTGATACAGCAGAACCGCATATTCCTCACATATTACAATACTTAACTGAGATGCTTGACAAAGGCCTACCTTTCTCATCAATCAAAATCCATGCCTCTGCCATTTTGGCTCATTACAATACAGAGCCACCAATCTTTTCTCATCCTTTACTAAAGCAGTATCTTAGAGGAGCCAAAAATGTAAGGCCTCCTAGAAGATCACCATTACCTGCATGGGACCTCAATTATGTGTTGGAAAAGCTCACTCTGCCTCCATTTGAACCAGCTGCTACCGCTGATATAAAGTTCTTATCATGGAAGACAGCTCTGCTACTAGCAATTACTTCAGCAAGACGAGTTTCAGAGCTACAGGTCCTCATGGCTGTAGAGCTTTTTATCATATTTTACCCAGACAGGGTCTCTCCGAGGACAAATCCTACTTTTATGCCTAACGTCGTTTCCAGTGTGGCTCTTAACCAAACAGTTCACCTGCCAACTTTTTATCCAAATCCGCTGAACAAAGGGGAGAGAATCCTGCATTCCTTGGATGTACACAGACAGCTAAGATTCTACTTGAGCAGGACTAAAGCTCTAAGAAAAACTGAGCAATTACTAGTGTCATATGCTGCAGGATCAGAAGGAAAGGCTATTTCAAAGCAGACAATTTCAAAGTGGATGAGCCATTGCATCCGTTTCTGCTACTTACACCATGGTAAACTTGTGCCCAAGGACATTAGGTCTCACTCCACCAGGGCTGCAGCTACTTCAACAGCCTTTCTCAGAGGAGTACCAACCAAAGACATTCTAGAGGCTGCTACTTGGAGTTCTGTTCAGACATTTACAAAGCATTACCATTTGCCTCTCTACTCTAAGTCCAGGGCAGGCTTTGCCACTGCAGTGCTGCAGGGCCTTATAGCCTCACCTAATGCTGTTCCCAACCATAGCTTTGGGATTCTACCCAAATGTAATGACTGCAACAGTGAAACACGAAGAACATAGTACAGTTATGTACACTTACCATAAATGTAGATGTTCGAGTGTATTCACTGTAGCAGTCCAGGTTACCCTCCCGCCATACCCCTGTCATTCTACAGTTTATCTTTCCTTCTCTATCTTCTACAACCTATGTGGTGTATTTGCTTGTAGATGGAGGTAAAGTTTATATTGATGTGTGTGTGTGTGTGTGTGTGTATATCTATATATCTATATCTATCTATATATATCTATATCTATATATCTATATCTATATATATATATATATATATATTTAGAATATTGCTACCTTTTTGGGGGCACCTGACATCGGGGGCAAGAAAAACTAAAGAAAATGCCGTCAGCTGCATGTTTTATACCCCTGATGACCTGACGTCATGGAAGAGAAGACAGCAACTGACGCAGGACCCAAGACTTTGGAATTCAGGCCTACTGAGGGCAACCTGCCAGCAGATTACCCAAATGTAATGACTGCAACAGTGAATACACTCGAACATCTACATTTATGGTAAGTATACACAACTGTACTTTTCACCCAGAGTTCTCTCTCATGAAAAACATTTAAAATCCTCTCAATTAATAATACACCATCTGAAGTCCCTTCTAATAGCAATTAATGAGGGAGAATAGTGGATGATTATAAATAATACTGAATAAAAATGATGATGATAATAATACTAATAGTAATGATAAAAGTGGTTGATGACTAAGTTTGCAGATGACAGTAAGGTAGGAGCAGCCACTGAATACTCAAATAACTTGGCCGTGCTGCATGGAGGTTTGTCTCAAATAAGTAAATGCTGTCAAAGTCATGGTCTGAAACTACATACCAACAAATGCATTACCGTATCTTTTGGGAAGTCATCTACCCCTGGGAACTAACACACTGACAAAATGCCCCTAAGACTTGAACCAGTTCAGGATTTGGGAACTTGTGTGGAAAGTGACTTAATATTTGAATAAACCGAGCTGAAACTTTGCAGTGCGGAGAGTCACGTTCACTCCTTGAAATATGTTATTTATTTATTTGCATTTGTTAACCGGGTTGGTCCAGCTGGGTAAGAATTACCCTTTTTCAGTGGAGACTCGAGGGGAAAAGCCCCAAACAGACATACAAATACATACGAATAGAGACAAATTAACAATATTACAGAGGAAAACAATATTATGGGTACAATGGATAAGAAAAACAAACAATGAAAGTTTGAGAATATGAGTAAGGTAGGCCAGAGGCATGCATGCAAAAGATTTATAAAAAGGTGTTCTGAGCAACATCTCTGAATTAAGTTAAAGTAGGCAAAGAAATGATGATTTAGGTGTGGAGTTAGTAGTGTGGGAGTTTTAGGTGGGAGCATTTGAAGGACATTCCCATTTGGAGGAGAGATGGGAGAGAAGCATGGATTTGAAATTGTTGTGGTTAGGTATATTACGTAGTGGTGTGGGGAGATTGTTCCATAGTTTGGCTATAGTGTGGGATAGTAGTAGTTTACCAGTTGGGTGGATGGGTTTGTGAACATGCAGGAGGTTTTGGCCTGTGGATCTCAGGGTAGGTGTGTAGGGTGTTAGAGATTTAGCAAGAGAGAGGAAGTCTGCTGGTTTAAAGATGAGTTTGTGGGCTGTTGTAAGTTGTAGGTACTTTAGGTGGTTGTGGAGTTCTAGCCAGTTTAGGGTGTGTAGGTAGTGACAGTGATGGGAAGAGTTCTTAGAATTTGTTGCAAATTTGCAGATTGTATTGTAACAGGCCTCAAGTTTAGCATGGAGTCCTAGTTATAGGTTGGAGAATAGGGAGCATCATAAGAGAGGGAGAAGGAAGGTAGATGCAAGGGTATGACGGGAAGATGGAATAAGGTAGTAGTTGTGTCTGTAGAGGAGGCAGATTTTCTGGTGGGTTTTTTTGATTGCTGAGAGGATGTGGGAGTCGAATTTTAGGTTTTCATCTATGGTAATGCCAAGTAGTTTGGTACTAGGAACGATTTCAAGAGGGGTGTTATTGTGGCTTTTGATGGAAAATTGGACTTTGTGGAACTGGGAAGTTTTAGTGGGAGTAAATATCATTAGCTTTGTTTTGTTGGCATTTTGGGTCAAGTGATGCGATGGCATCCATGATTCAATTTTGGAGAAGGCTGTTTGGGTATTAAGTAGAAGTTTGGAGGCTGAGCAGATGATAGTGGAGTCATCTGCTTATTGGATGACTGAGGCTTCAGGGATGGAGAGGTGAAAGTTGTTAATGAATAAGTTGAAGAGCAGAGGGCCAAGTACTGATCCTTGGGGAACTCCTGTGGGTGTAGGTAAGAAAGGGGAGGTTGACTCTTTCCATTGTACAGCCTGCTGGCACGTGGAAAGGTAGCTGGAGAACCAGTCTAGGGTTGAGGGAGATGGATGCAAGTGTGAGAGCTGGGACAGGAGGAGGGAATGGGAAATAGTGTTGAATGCCTTTGAGAGGTCAAGAAAAAGAGAAGATACGTATTTGCCGCTCTCACGTGCTAGGTTGACTGTTTCGAGGAAGGAAATGAGGGCTGTCATGGTGCTTTGGCCTGGGCGGAAGCCATGCTGGGTGGGAGAGAGGAGTTTGTGCTGGATTAGGTAGGGCATGAGCTGGGAGTGGATGGATGGCTTTCTGTAGAATTTTAGAGAGAGGAGAGAGTATAGCTATGGGTCTGAAGTTGGTAGTGTCTGTGTTCTTATCACCTTTGTGGAGAGGAATTATGTATGCATAACGCCAGATGGTTGGTACATAGGATTCCTGAATGGATCTATTAATGAGGATGGATATGGGATAGGCTATAGATTCGGCTGATACTTCAAGAAAATTTGCTGGAAGGTTGTCGGGAGCATTGCGGCATGGTTTTAGCTTTTGCAGTAGTCTTTTTATAGTATAGGTGGAGACAGGTTTAAGTGAGAATAGCGGTGGAGGAGGTGGGTGAGAGAGAGGGTTTGGGGTGCAGGGTGAGGGGTTAGTATTGATGGATGGATTGGGGAAAGTGGAGGATAATTTAGCTATACAATCAATGAAAAATGTGTTGAAGTTAGTGGCTGTTTCAAGACTTGAGAGGTTGGGATTGGGGCAGGGGTTGTAAGTATTACCAGGGTTGAGTATTGACGAGATGGATGTCCAGAATTTCTTTGGATTGTTTGAGTGTTTGTATTGCAGACTGCTGTAGTAGTTTTGATCTTTGTTATTGATTTTTGGCCAGGTTATGAAGATGTTTATATTCTTGGAGGGTGGTGGGTTTTTCTGTTTTTGGTACAGTTTCCACTTTTTGTTTCTCTGAGTGATTATCAATTTAGTTTCTTGGGATAGCCAGGGGCAGGAATTTGTTTTGATATGTTTGGTTTGTAAAGGGGCTACTTTATCAAGTAAGGTAAGAAAGGTTTGGTTAAAATATGTGATGGCATTATCTAGTGGAAGGATTTTCAGTGGGGACCAATTAGTAACCTTGAGGCATTCGGAGAAGATTTCGGGGTTGAAGGAAGATAGGTTACGGGATTGTTTGAAAATGTGTTTTTTTCTATGTGTGAGGATAGGCGGTCAGTGAAGGCTGGTAAGTGGTCGCCTAGGGGGTCTGGTATTACACCAGCTTTCGAGATACGGTTGGGATGTGTTGTTAATATCCAGTCTAAGATGGTACCGGAGGAACCATCTTTGTTTGGCTTAGTAGGGAGGTCTATTAGTTGGGTGAAATTGTAGAGGTTGACAGAGTGAGATGGAGTATCTATGAGGAAGGAGGTTCAGTTAATATTTACATCACCAAGAATGTAATGTTTTCCAGCTTTGGTGGAGTTGGGATGTTGGATGGAGATGGCAGAGGATGAGATGATAGATTTGTTTGGATCAGTTACAATCATTTCAGCATTGGCAAATGTGGGGATGGGTTTGGTCATGGAGTAAAAGTGAGAGTGGAGGAGTATAATAATTGCTAACCCACCTCCTTTGAGTTCTATTCTCATATGTTTACAATGTGGTAGCCTGGAGGAAGGTTTGAGCCAGGTCTCAGAGACAGCATGTTATGCTGGTTGTAAGAGAGCAGAGAGCCAGGCATGAAGGATTATTTTTTTATAGGGAGGCTGCATTAGGGTAGGGGAGGGAGCGGATAGTTGTGTGTGTGATGATTAGAACTTGGGGTGGGGGGGTGGTGGTGGGGTCAAAAAAAAACTATAAAAAAAAACTTTAGAGTGGAGGGTGTGAGTCACCTCTTGAAAATATGTTATACAACTAGTTCACTAATATAAATCAAAATTTAAAGTATGTACTACAAAATAATAAAGAAACACACATAACAGAGTGTAATGAAATGAATGAAAAAAAAAATTGGGTTTATTAGTAGTTTACCATAACATACATATTCATCAACACTTTTCACACCCTCCACTCTGCTCAGTTTTGCAATAGTTTGTTTTTTTTTTTGGACCCAGTACATTGCCTACTTTTTCTGAGACTTCAAGGGATACCACAGATTTTTAATGCCCCCATAGGTATATATATCTGTTCACACACAACAACAACAACCACACCACAAAGATACATACTAAAAGGATACAAGGCCTAAAACACAGGTCCCATGATGACTGACTGAAACCTGTCACTATCCTCAGTATCCTATAGGCTCCTAAGATGCAGAGAAGAATGATTTGTGTGGAACAGAATCCCCATCCACCTAAAACAATGTTCATCCATGCAGCCCTAAGTGCTTTATCCTAGGCAGTCCACACACATAAATAAAATAATAAAATTATTTATAATTCTATTATGGGTAATATATAATTATCAACCATGGGGACAAGTAAGGCCAATCTATATGAATTGATATAGGGTTTCAAAAAAAAAAAAGGAAATTAGCTAGAAAAATGCCTGGATGAGCAGCTAGCCTATTACTTACATTACCTATAATCAAGAGATGGCTTTAGAGATGCAACCAACACAACACAACAAAAGCTACAGCTACACCACTACTACTACCCACCCTACCCTCCTTGGTGTATGAGCATTCTTTTCTACTCAACTTCCAGGCAGCAGTAAAAGCAGAATTTGAACAATGTTACTGCAAAATTGCTAAATTTGCAGCAAATGTCCCTATCCGAACCCACTACTGTATAGTACTGAAAGCATAAATTGGTTAGAACTAGCCCATCAACTCTTGCCACCAATATATAGTGCCTTTTTAGGAGGTGTTCCAAAGACCAAATTACCACTGTAACAGCTACAAACAAATGCAATCTGAGGGTCATGCTGCTCAACGCTAGAAGTCTAAATCTCAAAATGCACTTGCTCGAAGCACTCCTTAAAATGGAAAACATTGACATTTGTGGTGTAACAGAGACCTGATTCAAGGCAGCAGAAAGCACGCCTGCACTACCAGGCTATAACTCATTCCACACCTTTCGGCCCCAAAACTTGGACTGAAGCTCCAAAGGTGGTGGTATTTCCATATTCATAAAGGATGAGCACACCTCCAGACTGGTAGCCCAACATAACGCAGCAGAGATACTTCAGGTGCAGCTAACATTGGGTAAGACAACGATTCAGGTTGTAGCCTGCTATAGGTCCCCAGCCATGTCCCAAGACTCACACTCCACTTTCCTGAGCACCCTGGAGAATGTTAGGGTCCAACCTAACACTCTTTTACTAGGCGACTTCAACTACTCATGTACCAATACACTTGCCCAACGTTTCCTGGAATTCATCAATTCCAATGCCCTGGACCAGCTCGTTCTTACCCCCACTAGAGGTAGCAACATCCTTGACCTGGTCATTACTAACATGGGTGACCACTGCTTTACACCAATAGTCAGCTCCTCCCTGGTTAGATCCAAACACAAACTAATCACCTTGGAAATCCACATCCCTCCCACCCCCCACACAAAGATAACCATCATGAAAAACTTCTCCAAAGCTAACTTTGGGCTCCTAAAAACAGAGGTGGCTAACTTCACGGCACCCATGCAAATGGAGAATAGTTGCATGACTGCAGAATCATGCACCAATGCACTGTACAAACATGTACATAAATGCACGGATCTCACCATACCCAATACAACCAAGACTGTCTCCTCTACAAAAAAAAAAAGAAGCCAATCTGGTGGTCCCCTGCCATAAACAAACTCTACAACTGAAAGAGGAAACTGATGCAGAATAAGGTGAAGCCCCAAGACTGGAAAAACTCTTATCAGCCTCAGCAAAAAGTTGAGATCCCTCATCAAATCCTCTAAAGCCAGCTATGAAAACAGAATTGCAGCAGATAGTAAAGACAAACACAAGACCTTTTATAGTTATGTAAAGAATCTCCACGGCAATACCCAGATTTGCTCTGAGCTACTGCACAATGGTGCCTCCTTTACTAAGACAACAGATATTGCCAGTATACTGGCCGACAGATTCAGTGCCAACTTTACCTCTCTCTCCCCAAAGGACCAATCACAGTACCAGTAGATTGCTGGGCACCCAGTATTACTGCTGCACAGGTTAAAACAGCACTGTCCAAGGCCAAGAATACAGCTTCTATGGGACCTGGCAATATTCCTGGTTTTGTTGTTCGTGAACTACAGTGTGAACTGGCACCTCGCCTGTGTGCCCTGTTCAGTCACAGCCTCACCTCAGGCTTTGTCCCTACCGAATGGCACACTGCTGCAGTCATCCCTCTCCACAAAGGAGGAATGACTACAGATCCTGGGAACTATCGCCCCATTAACCTGATGAGTCTGATATGCAAAGCTATGGAACGCATCATCATGGACCTAATAAACAAGGATATAGGGAATCTCCAAACTCTGGATCCCACACAGTTTGTTTTTGTGAAGGGTAGATCATTCCTGCACAACTTGGTTGACTTCTTTGAGTCAGTCACCAGAGCTGTGGATGAAGGCAAGGTGGTTCATACAGCCTACCTTGATCTGGCCAAGGCTTTTGATACCATTCCCCACTCAGGAATCATAGAAAAATGCACTAAGCTTGGCCTCAACCCCTGTATCACTAGGTGGGTTGCAAATTGCCTCACAGATGAAACCCACAGTGTGAAGTAGCTGACTCCAAGTCAGACTGTTGATTTAGTCATGAGTGGAGTCCCACAGGATTCAATCCTGGGTCCTCTCCTGTTTGGTATCTACTTCTCTGAAGTCCAGGCCAACATGAAGGGACTCTGGCTGACAAAGTTCACAGACAATTGCAAGTTGGGAGCTATTATTAACTCCCCAAGTGATGTTGACATCCTACAGAAAGGCCTCACTGAGACAAATGACTGCTGTCAGAACCATGGCCTTAAGCTCAATGCCAAAAAATGTGTCGTTATCCCCTTTGGAAAAATCCTGGTTCCCATGAATTAACACATCAATGGTAGTCTACTGAAGACATAAGACATTATAAGAGATCTGGTAACACAGGTTGACAGCAACCTGTGTTTTGACCACCACATTGCCACTGTGGTCAGAAAGACCTTCTATGTGGCACATCTCATTACTAAGAGTTTTGCATCCAGGAAGAAAGAGGTCATTGTCTCCCTCTATTCTTCCGTCGTTAGGCCAATCATTGAGTACAATGCCCCATTTGGCATGTACCTCACTAAAAACCTGCAACAACTGGAGAGGCTGCAAAAGTACCTCACAAATAGGATCCTAGGCATTTGTCCAATATGAACAGACTAAAAAAACTCTAACTATTCTATTCTATGTCTCATATCGCCTACTTAGAGGCGATCTCTGCTTGACTTACAAAGCCATGTCTGATGCAGCTCTCTTAGAAATGCTACATCTAAAGAAATCTTAATCCCTCCGCACCACACGGTCCAGAGACCTCAACCTCATTACCACAATCAACAGAACATGCTGGAGGGACAGGTTCTTAACCCAGAGACTGCCCATGCTATGGAACAGACTTCCCATACATGTCAAGCGGAGAACCTCACTGGCCCTCTTCAAGAGAAATCTTGATGAGTGACTGGGAAATAGAAAATTCACCCCAGGGATCACTCCAGTTGCTTTACTCAACAGAGGTACTGGGAAGGAAGGTCGGGTGGCACTATGCCAGGGTAATCCTATGGGCTAGGCTTGTAAAGGCTCTAGGGCCATTAGCCTAGTACACATCTATGAACCTATGAAATACATACTGTCCACTTAAATGTCTCCAGTAATTAAACCAAACACATGAGATACCATCAGTAACACACAGTTTAAATCTGAATCTCCCAAACCTAAAAATGCTCACTTACCTGTAATGTCCAGTTGTGTAGTCTAAACAAGTCCCATTAATTTTTCGAGTCACCATCTCCTACAAAACTGACTGCCTCTCTAGGTGACTTCCACAGACTCTACAAAACAGTTTTAACAACAGAATATAGCCATTATCTGTAATACTATGAAATTCAAGTCAACTGTAGCAAATCATGACAGTTGTTTATAATTTCACTGTCACCAACCGCAAAAAGTACAATTTTTAAAGTAGTAATTTAATAAAAAAAAAGGCTGCACCAACCTCTTGTCCAAACTTCCCTTATGACTGAGTTCCACAACTGATCAGAATTCTGTAGAAAGTGACACACGCATTATTTCATAAAGCAGCATACCAACCCCCAAACAATTAAGCCTAACCTTCTCTCCACATGACACCCATGGACACTATCTGCCTTTACTACTTTGTAATTAATGCATGAATAGATTACGGTTAACACATTCAGATAAATGCATACATTGAAATGCATAAGACATTTAAAACCGCTCAGCATTTACACCTCTCATTCAATGAAACGAAAGTCAGTACCAAGCCAGAAACCAATGCGGTTAGCACCTCATCAAGTTGGATATAACCATTTTCACCTTTGCTGGCACCCATTGTTTAATCCAGTATGTCCAAGATCAAAAACAATTAACAGAAAGCCAAGGATAACTGCAGCAATTTTAGAACAATTAACAGGAAAACAGGTAACTCAGGCTTCTCTTACCACAAACTGAGAATTATGTAACTTTTTTTATATATTTAGTCAAAGTTTTAGTTAATGTAACAAACTTTAAGAAATTGAATTTTCAGTGGAGATTGATATCTGCAGAAAATGATAATAAAGTTACGTATGTAGTTAAGTGCGCTATTTATAGGCTTGTCACACACTTGGAACAGAAGTGAAAAAATTACTTCAAGGAAAATTAGGGGAACCACAAATATCAGCCCAAGAGGAGAGAAGGAGAGAAGCAGAGGTTGGCATGAGAGGAAACACATTTGTTTTAATGATGTGCTTCCCATGCAAGAACCAAAACCTCTAAGTGTGTATGAGTTGGGTTACGTTTACAGAAAATGGATTCTCAAGATAGCCGGAAAAAGCAAAAAGTACATTACATTATTTTGACTGACATACTTTTTTTGTTGAAGTCATGTAAACATGTTATGGTCTTGAAATGCAGTCACCAGTGCACATACTGTATGTAAAAATATCATGCATATACCTTTTGTCCATGTCTTCTTGACACACTGTAAAAGATCTCAGCCTTCAATGTAGACAAAACAGCACATACCCTCCACTCCACCATACTGCAACTGTATGCAGGTCACAGAAGAGTCACTAGGAATGCAGGCCTAAGCATGTCATACCCACTAACTCTGCTTCTATACAAGGATGCGACTTAGTCACATGTCATAGGCTCATAGGAGTTGCAAATCAATTGAGCTGCAAGGACATTTCAGCTTTGCCAGTACGCACCCTTAGGCCTTTCCTCCATTTTCAAGAAGGTCCAGGCCATTCATACCAGGGATAAGTTTATGAATACCCAACCGATTACCCCTTTTAAAGACAGACAGTGTGTCAGACTGTTTAACTTGGAGAGTTACTTTGTTGTAGAGAGGTGGGTAAGCACTGCGTTATAAATCTATACATCCACCATGTGCATTTATTTGTTGGAGTGGATTTATATCTAAGGTCCTAGTATTAGTTGGGCTAATTGGTTTATGGACTGCATCCATTGTAACCAGCAAAGCCTCCTTGCTCCACCATAGTAACACATGATACGCCTGCCCCTAACTCTAACCTGCATCTTAAACCAAAAACAAGCTGTTCCCATAACAGTACCACAACAGAAGACAGTTGTAACTTTCAGGACACGTGCATACACACAGACACACACACAATTTATCCCCTAACCTAACCCTAAACACTCACAATCACACATACTCTTAATCTATTTGCTTACCCAATCTATCCTCTAACCCTATAGTATGTACACACACACCCACAGTCGTGTGTTTCTGTGTGCGTGTGTGTATGTATGGGGGAAAAAAAAAAAAAATATATATATATATATATATATATATATATATATATATATATATATATATCTCAAAATAGAGACAGAAAGAGATATAGATACACTATGCACACGCACTCTTGTCACACGCACACCCATTATATATTTACATATACATATATAATAGATATAGACATATATGATATATTTATTACTATATAAAGCAGGACAAAAGGAATTAGTGTTGATAATGGCTGACCTGAATGCACATATCGGGATAGACAGAATAGGATATGAGGACTGCCTGGGTCCACATGGGTGGGGGCAGTAGGAATAAAGGAGAGGCAAATATAGACCTCTGTCTGGCAAATGGCCTGATAGTAGCCAACACATGGTTAAAAAAGAGATGCTGCCACAACATTGCATACAAGAGTGGCTAACGTGCAACTCTGGTAGACTTCCTCCTAGTAAAGAAAGGACAATGAGGTACAATTGATTATAAAGTCATTCATAGTAAAACAGTCAGCCCACAGTAAAAAACACTGGTTGGCACAATCAGCTGCAAGTGGTGGTCATTGAAGGCTTCCAAGAACAACAGAGACCAGGCTGAAAACCTAGAAGTTGACTGGGGAGAAAACACAACAGTTCTAGGAATTGCTTAGAGCTCTAGCACCTCAAGAAGAGGAAATAATTAGAGATAAAGAAGATTGGAAGCACCTCAAAACAGTATGTGTGGGGACTGCAGAACATATATGTAGCCGAGCCAGGCATGGAAATGAGGTACATAAGGAAAGCTGGTGGAAGAATGCAGGAGTCCAGGAAGTCATTGAAAGAAAGGAGTGCAGGGAAAAATAGAAGAAGAAAAGACTAGGAGGGAATACTGGCTGGCTAACAAGAAGGCTAAAGAAGGAGTTGCAATAGCAAAGAACAAGGCATCAAAGGCACGCTACCAACTTCTAGAAGGTGACTCAGTAGATGGCACAAAGAAAGTATATTGGGTTGCAAGGCAAAGACAGAAAGATAAAGATGACAGTTGGACACCCTTCATATGGGCTGCCAACAACAACCTGCTCACCAGTTCCCAGGACATCAAAGGCAGAAGGAAGGAGTACTTCGAGCAGCTTCTAATGAAGAAAACTACACAGAAGCTGTACTTCCCAAAATACAGCCTACAGTGAGAGAAGAGCAGGAGCCTACCATGGAAGAAGTAAGAATAGCTCTAAGGAAAATTAAGTCAGGGAAAGCAGCAGGCTCAGGTGAGATCACAGCTGAAATGATAAAGACCAGGTAGCTCAGTGGCACAGCAGTTAGAGTTGTCAACCCCACAGCAAGAAGTTCTCCAGTTTGATTCTTGGCTGGGGTGCCTTCTGTGCGAAGTCTGCATGTCCTTTCTGTGTTTGTATGGATTTCCTCAGGATACTTCATTTTCCTCTCAGATTCCATAGACATGAAGTAGGTGGAATGGACACACTAAATTGGCCATAGGTGTGAGTGTGCATGTGATTGTGTAGTGTGGCAGAACTAGCCACCCGGTGGTGTAAACCGTGACTCTAGAGGACTGTCACTGTTTAAGTGACAACACAACCCCTTGTGCAAAAAAGGGAAAAAAGGGGGTTACGGATGCATTCATGAACAGGAGACCGTTGGCTTTGGAGGGTACTCATAGCTATGTGAATCACATGTGACTGGAGAGTAAGTATACTACTGCAAGTGTTTAAGAAGAAAGGGTACATTAACAACTATGTTCAGGACAGAGCTATATACCTCCTGTCACATTGGATGAAAGTTCTAGAGAGGGTGATTGATGTTTGATGTTTAGATTCATGACAGGATGCAGAATGACTGCTTCAACAGCTAATTTGCATACAAAAATATGCAGCAGTTGCATGGTCACCACCTTTCAGCAGCAGATAACAAGTACCAGAAAACAAGAATGCAACCATTCAGCTCTAGTGATTGAGATGTTTTCACTAATGCTGTTGTCACTTACTAAATTGGGTATAAGCACACATTACAAACAGGTGAAGGCAGTGAGCCTACACACACACATATCTATATATATATCTATATATATATATATATATATATATATATATATATATATATATATATACATACATAAATATATATCTATATATCTATATATCTATATATATATATATATATATATATATATATCTATATATATATATATATATGGCTCTACTTTGTTTCATTGAAAGCTCATTTCACTGAATTTGAATTCACCCTGACCAAATAGCTGAAAGCTCAAATTACTGAAAACTCATTTCGCCGAATCTCGTTTCACTGAAGTGAAGTACTGGCACTGTGTTAGACTACTGTAAGGCAGGTAAAAGGTGTATACCCTTTTCCCTGCTGGAGTGTGATCCTGGAGTTAGCATACATAGTTGGGTGGGTGTGGGGCAAAGCACCCCACATTTGGGGGTGTTGGGGGCTTAGCCCCCCACCTAGTTTGGTTTTATATTATATTTCAATGAAAGCTGCAAAACAAAACATATTAAACCATAGACATGCATACATACAACACCAATGACTAACTCTTTTTCCAGAAGACGATATATACTCAAACTAAGTGGAGGGCTCTGCCCCCCATTCCTCCTAACTATATATACTAACTCCAGGATTGCACTACAGTGGGAAAAGGGCATATACCTTTTACTTGCCTTACAGTACTCTACACATTTCCAAACACACAGCACCAAATATCCAAAAAATACACTCGGGAGGCAATCACTGGGAGCAAACTCCAACTTTTAATGGTGCTTTTTTTTAAAGTTGGAGTTAGTAAATATAGTTGACGGGGTGGGGGCATAGCCACCCACCTAGTTTGATTTTATATTCTCTGCTTTTTGTTTTATATTGTTAAGTAAACAAAACTAGGTGGGGGGTTACGCCCTCCCACTTCCCAGTATGGAGGGCTGTGCCCCCCAACCCCCCTAACTATATATACTTATGTGGAGGCCCTTAACATTAACCTGCCCAAGCAGCAAGGACCTCCGAAGCCGAAACCCAAACAAACACCAGTCACAACCAAAGTGACACACAGCTCACAACACGTGTGCCACCCAACAACAGCTCCTAAGGCAAGACAATGTACCCAACATTTTAGTCATAGGTGACTCTATAGTCAGGCACACTGATGTCCTACTCACCAGGCTGAGCAAGAGGAAAATTACAGTCCGCTGCCTGTCTGGTGCCAGGATCCGCCACAAAACGCATGCACTCAAGTCACTCCACAACAAGTACAAATACGACTCTGTCATTGTTCATGCCGGAGTAAATGACTTGAGACGTACCTCCCTGGACTACATGAAAAGAGACATGGAAGAGCTCTTGGATCATGTGACCCAGGCAGGTATGACCCTAGCCCTGAGTAGCATCCTGCCTTTGCCCAGAATGATACCACAGTATAAGGACAAAAATGATTGACTTCAACAATTGGCTAAGCTTCTGGTGTCATTCAAAGGGCATCCAGTATTTGTCTTCCTGGGAAGACATGATCGACAAACCACGATGCTTTGCCAGAGATGGTCTGCACCTGTCACCCCTGGGATTCAGGTTACTGGCTAAAGCTCTTGCCACCCCTATAGTGCCTTTTTTAGGCAAGGTTCAAAGGATAAAACCACCGCCGTAACAGATAACAAGTATGCAAAATCTGAAGATAATGCTACTCAATGCTAGAAGTCTAAACCTCAAAATGCACTCTCTCGAGGCACTCCTAAAAATGGACAACATCGATATCTGTGCAGTGACTGAGACCTGGTTCAAGGCTCCAGAGAGCACCCCTGCAATACCAGGCTACAATTCTTACCACACTTTTCGGCCACAAAACCAAGACCGAAACACTAAAGGTGGAGGAGTGTCCATATTCACCAAGGATATTCACACCTCCAGGCAAGTTGCCCAACACAATGCATCTGAAATTCTCCAAGTGCAACTAACACTAGGTAAGACTGCAATCAAAATTGTAGCTTGCTACAGATCCCCCACCGTAACCCAAGATTCTCACTACACCTTCCTAAACATACTGGAAAATATTAAGATACAACCAAACACCCTAATACTAGGTGATTTCAACTACCCTGCCATTAATTGGGAAAACTACTCGGGTACCAACTCCTTTTCCCAATGGTTCTTGCAATTCATAAATTCCAATGCCCTGGATCAACTAATCCATTATCCCACCAGGGGCTCCAGTATCCTAGACCTGGTCATTAACCAACATGGGAGATAGATGCTCCACACCAGTGGTCACCCCCTCATTGGTCAGGTCTGACCATAAGCAAATCACCCTTGACATCCACATCCCACCCCCACCCCCCAGTAAGGAAACCTCCTTAAAAAACTTCTCCAAAGCCATCTTCCTGCTACTGAAGTCAGAAGTGACAAACTTCACAACACCCACGCAGACGGGATCTGGAAGTTCGACTGCAGAATCCTACACTAAGGCACTGTAGGAGCACATCCACTCGTGCATGAATCATGCCATCCCAAATAGAACCAAGATGCTCTTCTCCAAAAAAAGGAAGCCAATCTGGTGGTCCCCTGCTACAAACAAACTATACAACAGAAGGAAGAAACTGTTGCAGAAAAGAGGAAAATCCCAGGATGCAAAAAACTCCCTCACCAGCCTCAGTAAGAAGCTGAGATCCCTCATAAAATCCTCAAAAGCTAGTTATGAAAATAAAATTGCCAAAGATTCCAAAGACAACCGCAAGGCATTCTAATAGTTATGTCAAGAATCTAAATGGCAATGCTCAGATCTGCTCTGAGGTACAACAGAATGGCATTAAATATACTGATACCAAGGATATTGCCAATATCCTGGCAGATCGATTTAGTGCCAACTTCACTCCCCTCTCACCCGCTAAAGGGCCCATCTGAATACCAAAAGATTGACAAATTCCGATAATCACAGCCACACAGGTAGAAACAGCACTCCCCAAAGCTAAGAATACAGCATCCATGGGACCAGATGACATCCCAGGCTGTGTACTACATGGACTACAAAATGAACTGGCACCACACCTAAGTGTCATGTTTAATCATAGCCTCACCTCAGGCTTCGTGCCCACTGAGTGGTGCACAGCTACGGTTATCCCGCTCCACAAGGGAGGATCCACCTTGGATCCTGGGAACTACCGTCCCATCAGTCTGACAAGCCTGATCTGCAAGGGCATGGAACGCATCATCATGGAACTTATAAACAAAGACATTGGCAACCTCCAGACACTGGACCCCACCCAGTTTGGGTTTGTGAAGGGCTGATCTTGTCTCCTGAATCTGATTGACTTCTTCAATCGGTCTCCAGAGCTGTAGACGAGGGTAAGGAGGTCCACACAGCCTATCTGGACCTCGCCAAGGCCTTTGACACCATCCCCCACTCTGGAATCATAGTTAAACTTACTAAGCTGGGCATAAATCCCTACATCACTCGATGGGTTGCCAACTGGCTTACTGACAGAACTCAGACTGTAAAACTAGCCGACTCCAAATCCAGCTCCAGACAAGTGACAGGTGGAATACCTGAGGGTTCAGTCGTGGGACCACTCTGGTTTGGCATCTACTTCTCTGAAGTACAGGCCAACACTAAGGGACTCTGGCTAACAAAGTTTGCAGATGACTGCAAACTGGGAGCCATTATTGAATCCCCAAATGATGTGGATATTCTACAAAAGGGCCTTACAGAAACAGATGCTTGGTGCCAGAGCCATGGGCTCAAGCTTAATGCCAAGAAATGTATAGTCATCCCCCTTTGGTAAAAACATGTACCCATGAACTACCACATAGGTGGCAGGACACTAAACATCGAAAGTGTGATGAGGGACTTAGGGACACAAGTGGACAGTGGTCTCACTTTCGATAACCGCATCGCCACAACAGTCAGGAAATCCTTCTACGTGGCACACCTCATCACTAAGGGCTTTTCATCCAGAAAAAAGAGGTCATTGTCCCACTGTACTCATCCCTCATTAGACCCATTATAGAGTATAATGCCCCATTTGGTATGTACCTCACAACACATCTGTAACAGCTGGAAAGGCCATAGAAATACCTCACTAAAAGAATCACAGGCCTAAAGCAGATGCCATATGCTGACTGTCTAAAAAACTCCAGCTATACTCTGTGGCATATCGTCTACTCAGAGGCGATCTCTGCTTAACATACAAGGCCATGTCAAACCCTGAGCTGTTGGACATGCTCCACTTAAAGAAATCCCAATCCCTCAGAGCCACACACTCCATGGATCTAAACCTTATCATCACAATGAACAAAACATGCTGGAGGGATAGGTTCCTGACCCAGAGACCCCCCATACTCTGGAATAGACTGCCCATACATGTCAAGCAGAGCACCTTATTGGCCCTCTTCAAAAGGAACTTTGATGATTGGATGGGAGATAGGAAATTCACCCCTGGGATCATGTCAGTCGCCCTGCTAGACAGGGGCCCAGAGAAGTAAATATTGTGGGAAAAACTTTCCAGGGAATTGTTATGGCTAGGCTTGCATAGGCCTTAGGGCCAATAGCCTAGTACCAACCTATGAACTAACTCCAGGGTCATACTACAGTGAGCAAAAGGACATATTCCGTTTACTTGCTTTACAGTGCACTGCAAGTACTACTTGTCAGGGAAATGAGTTTTAGGGGAAATGAGTTTCAGTCAATGAGCTCTCGGTCAAATGAAGGTAACCCATATATATATATATATATATATATGTGTGTGTATATATGTATGTATGTGTATATATATATATATATATATATATAAATATATATATAAATATATATATATATATATATATATATATATATATATATATATATATATATATATATATAGATCTACTACTTTTGATCAACAGCACATTTGATCGAAACTCATTTGATCGAAAACCAGTATTCATGGTAATTAACAGGGATTTGTCCCCCTCCCCAAAGTCGTGCGACCCTGGAGTTGATATATAAAGATAGAGGAGGTATGGGGGCACAGCCCCCCACATTGGAGGGTGTGGGGGCTTCACCCCTCACCTATTTTTGTTTACAATATATACATTTTCTTTTATTTTCTTCTTTTAACGCTCCCCACACCCTCCTGCACACTTGGTTAGCCAAAGAGCTTCTATATTAGCCTGTACTTCAGAAAAGTAGATACCAAACAGGAGAGGACCCAGGACTGAACCCTGTGGTACTCCACTTGTCACTGGTCTGAAGTAGGATTTGGAGTCTGCTACTTTCACAGTGTGGGTTCTGTCAGTGAGCCAGTTGGCAACCCATCTTGTGACATAAGGATTTATACCTAGTTTAGTGAGTTTATCTATAATTCCAGTGTGGGGGATGATGTCAGAAGCCTTGGAGAGATCTAGATAGGCTGTGTGAACCACCTTACCCTCATCTACAGCTTTGGTGACTGCTTCAAAGAAGTCTATCAGGTTTAGGAGACATGATCTGCCTTTTACAAACCCAAACTCTGTGGGGTCCAGAGTTTGGAGATTACCAATGTCTTTGTTTATAAGTTCCACAGATGATACGTCCCATGGCCTTGCAGACCAGGCTCATTAGGCTAATGGGGTGGTAATTCCTGGGGTCCATGGTGGCTCCCCCTTTATGGAGTGGGATAACTGCTGCTGTGTGCCATTCAGTGGGCACAAAGCCTGAGGTGAGGCTATGATTGAACATAATGCTTAGGCAGGGTGCCAATTCATTCTGTAGTTCGTGCAGAATGCAGCCTGGGATGTTGTCAGGTCCCATCATGGATGCTGTGTTCTTGGCTTTGGAAAGTGTGGTTTTTACCTGTGCAGCCGTGATTACGGGAACTTTGCATTCTTCCAGTATAGAGATGGGCCCTTTAGGGGGTGAGAGGGGGGTAAAGTTAGCACTGAGCCCTATCTGCCAGGATGTTGACAATATCAGTTGGTTCTGTATATTTAGTACCATTGTGCTGTAACTAAGAGCAGATCTGAGTGTTGCCATTGAGATTCTTGACATAGCTGTAGAATGCTTTGTGGTTGTCTTTAGAATCAGTGGCAATTTTTTTTTCGTAACTAGCTTTGGATGTTTTTATGAGGGATCTCAGCTTCTTACTAAGGCTGACCAGGGAGTTCCTCTAATTATGGGATTTAACTCTTTTTTTGAAATATTTTATTTCTTCTGTTTTAGAGTTTGTTTATGGCAGGCGACCACCAGATTGGCTTCCTTTTTTTGGAGGACAGCATCTTGGTTAGGGATAGCATGCTCCATGCACTCGTGTAAGTGCTTATAAAGTGCATTTGTGTAGGATTTGGCAGTCATACCTCTATTGTCCATCTGCATGGGTGTCATGACGTTTGCCACTTCTGTCTTAAGAAGCGTGAAGTTGGCTTTGGAGAAATTTTTTACTGTAGTTTCCCTATTGAGGGGTTGGGCGGGATGTAGATGTCTAGGGTAATTTAGCTTGTGGTCGGATCTGACCAACGAGGAATTGACCTCTGGTGTGGAACACTGGCCGGCCATGTTGGTAATGACCAGGTCTAAGATATTGCTGCCCCTGGTGGGGGTGTAGACAAGTTTATCCAAGGCATTGGAATTTATAAATTCCAGAAAATGTTGAGCAAAATATATATATTATATACACATGCACACAAACACATGTATGTATGTGTAATATACATACATACATACATACACACACACATGCACACACACACACACACACACACACACACACACACACACACATATATATATATATATATATATATATATATATATATATATATATATATATATATATATATATATATATATATATATATATATATACATATACATACGTGCACACAGACACACACATATCTATATATATATATATATATATATATATATATATATATATATATATGACACACACACACATATATACATGCACACACAAATATATGCAAGCCCCCCTGTGCCCCCCACACTCCCCTACTTAAATATACCAACTCCATGATCACACTACATGAGGAAAAGGGAATATTCCCATTCTGCATTGTATTGTGATATCATTACTTCATTTTCAAAGTTTTAGTACTTCGAACAACTGGTCTCAACCAAGTGGATTTCGAAGTACTGAAACTCACACAGACAGACACACACAGACACAGACACACACAGACAGACACACACACACACAGACAGACACACACAGACACACACACACACAGACACACACAGACACAGACACACACAGACACACACAGACACACACAGACACACACAGACACACACAGACACACACAGACACACACAGACACACACAGACACATTTAGGGAGTGGAGTTTTAGGTTTAGCGAGCTGGAGTGGAGTTTAAGGTTAGGCAGTGTGAATGCAGTTTAAGGTTTAGAGAGAGACTGGAGAATTTACATTTCAGGGAGTGGAGTTTTTTAATGGAGCTGTCAGGGGCCTTAGGTTTAGTGGGGAGGAGAGGAGTACCACATTTATAGTCTGAGACCTGGTGGACATACCTGAGTCAGAATTAGGGTTGCAGTAGGGACATTTAGTGCAGTAGGTGATTGGAGGGCTACGTAAATAATAGGATTGGACCAGTGGAGGTAAGGGCACTTGCCAATTAGAGCAAGTGGCATCACAAAAGTGTTTTCATGAGCTACTAGCACAAAAGCACTTGTAGTAGACCAAAATCTGGGGTTTGATTTGTAAAGAAAATTAAATATATAATGGCCACACTTGCCTCCCCTTACTAGTAAGGTTTAATTGTGAGAAGAATTAATGAATACACTGTTCCCAGTGTCAATAGAAGCTGTAGCTACCTTCTGTGAACACTGTTGAGGTATGTGAAGTTAGTTAAAGAGATGATGATCACACATTCCCCCATCTCCACCTAAGCTACAGTGAGCTTCTGTGCATACCTGTGACAGTAGTTTGTAGGAAAAATAAAGAAATAATTACCACACTGAGGCCCCTGACATAAGCTACAGTCACCTTTTTTGCACCTTTCTGAGCAAAGCGTATGACTAAATGGAGTTCAGACAAGCGGGCCCTACTAAGTCTGTATCAGAATACAATTATGTAACCCATGGGTGTGAGATCACCAAGTCACCAGAAGCTCTGATGGCTTGATGTTCTCTGATGCATTTTATGCCTTATTACTGAAAGATAGTGACTTGCCAGCTGTTTTCTTTTTAATGCCATTCAAAGATGTAAGTGACCAGCAATACTGTGCGTGTCCACAAATAAAATCTGTTATTACTTTATACACACACACACACACACACACACACACACACACACCCCTGCAAGCCAGGTCAATCACAACTTGTATTGAATTTTCACACATGTAAACACATATTGAGGGTCTATTTTATATTCTCGAAAGCTGACAATGTCGAATCTGACAAACATGAGAATATCGAGTGCTCAGAATCTCGAGTGTGTAAACGGAAATCTCCGTAATGGGAGATTTCCATTTACTGCAATGTAGTGCGGTCTCACAGTTGGTATATTTAAGTAGCGGGGGGTGTGAGGGAAACCCATTAGGGTACTTTTTTCTTTTTCTTTTTTGTCTTTTTATAAGGTCGATGTTTGAAGACATCGACCATATGTTGTTTGATGTTTTCAAATGTTGATCTTATAATATAGACCCTATATTGCTACTGCTCCTGAAAAACCAGGCTGATCCAAGGATGTAATACACACACAGACAAGCTCACACACGCACGTGCGTGCCCGCCCACACTTTCTCATTTACTCTGTTTGCTTATATGCCAGCAGATTGGAGGAATGCCATTTTGTCTGCATGCACAGAGATGGGAGGACATGAAAACTCCACAAAAATGGGACCACAGCAAAGAAGTTATCCGGAAGTATTGGCAAATGGCAATGCTACTGACTGCACCACTGTGCCAGTGATCATTTGCTTTCAAATGCGTCTTGCACAGATCACAAAACACGACTACTTTTCTTATATAGTGTCTACATTTTTATACATATCTATTTTACAGTGATTGAAAGTGACATTATGGCCAATTTGTTACTCTTAAATACACAATATTACCACACTACACACAGGCAAGCATAAGTAACAGCAGTACTAGCTTTTTACTGATTTCAGCAAGTTGAATACACTTTGTGACACTACTTTTGCCATGCTATTGGTGACTTCTGTTTCAAAGAGATAAAATGGAATTTTGTAAGTAATTATATGTCATTTATGAATATCAACATGATTCATATGATTTTACTACAGATGTATTAGAACTTATGTCATATAAGATGGTTTGTACAGACGTGTGCTGAAGAGATATTTTCTAAAATACTGAGTTTAAACATGTAACTACAGCATGCTCTACTGGCAAAACAGCAATGTACATGCACTATTGCAATTGTTTAAATGTATATTTTAACAGTGGAAACTGGAATACTACTTCTTCTTTCGGGTGCTCCCGTTAGGGGTCGCCACAGCAGATCAACTGTTTCCATTTCTTCCTGTCCTCTGCATCTTGCTGTGTCACACCAACCACCTGCATGTCCTCTCTCACCACATCCATAAACCTTATTTTAAGCCTTCCTCTTTTCCTGTTACCTGGCAGCTTCATCCTTAGCATCTTTTTCCCAATATACTCTGCATCCCTCCTCAGCACATGTCCAAACCAACGTAATCTTGCCTCTCTGGCTTTGTCTCCAAACCTTCCAACCTGGGCTGACCCTCTAATATACTTATTCCTAATCCTGTCCAGCCTCGTCACACCCAGTGCAAATCTTCAACTCTGCCACATCAAGCTCTGTCTCCTGACTTTTTGTCAATGCCACTGTCTCCAACCCATATAGCATAGCTGGTCTCACTGCCCTCTTGTAGACCTTCCCTGTCACTCTTACTGGTACTGGTCTGTCACAAATCACTCATGACACTCTTCTCCACCCACTCCTTCCTGCCTGTTCTCTTTTCTTCACCTCTCTTCCACACTCACCATTATTCTGAACTGTTGATCCCAAGTACTTAAACTCATCCACCTTCACCACCTCTACTTCTTGCATCCTCACCATTCCTCTATCCTCCCTCTCATTCACACACACATATATTCTGTCTTAGTCCTGCTGACCTTCATTCCTCTTCTCTCTAGAGCATATCTCCACCTCTCCAGGGTCTCCTCCACCTGTTTCCTACTCTCACTACAGATCACAATGTCATCTGCAAACATCATAGTCCATGGGGACTCCTGTCTGATCTCGTCTGTCAACCTGTTCATCACCATTGCAAATAAGAAAGGCTCAGAGCTGATCCTTGATGTAATCCCACCTCCACCTTAAACGCATCCGTTACTCCCACCGCAGACCTCACTGCTGTCACATTACCCCCTGTACATATCCTGTACCTCTCTTACATACTTCTCTGACACTCCCGACTTCCTCATACAATACCACAACTCCTCTCTAGGCACCCTGTCATATGTTTTCTCTAAATCCACAAAGACACGATGCAACTCCTTCTGACCTTCTCTGTACTTCTCCATCAACACTCTCAGGGCAAACATCGCATCTGCAGTGCTCTTTCTTGGCATGAAACCATACTGCTGATCACTAATCATCACCTCCCTTCTTAACCTAGCTTCCACTACTCTTTCCCATAACTTCATGCTGTGACTGATCAGTTTAATCCCTCTGTAGTTACTACAGTTCTGCACATCACCCTTATTCTTAAAAATGGGTACCAAAACACTTTTTCTCCATTCCTCAGGCATCCTCTCACTTTCCAAGATTTCATTAAACAATCTAGTTAAAAACTCCACTGCTATTTCACCTAAACACCTCCATGCTTCCACAGGTATGTCATCTGGACCAATAGCCTTTCCGATGTCCTTCAAGAATGCAACTGCAGTCATAACATATGGGTTGTCCTGCCTCAGGCAGCCCTCGGTGGGCCGGATTCCAAAGTCTGGGTCCGGCGTCGGCTGGTGTCGCCTCCTCTCCGACGTCAGAACAGCTGGAGTATAAAGGCATGGGCCGACGCCATCTTCTTCAGTCTTTCTTGCCGCGCGGTGCCCGAAGCAGAAGCAGTTCGCAAGTGCCGGTCGGTCAGCTCCTTTGTTTCAGTACCGAAGTCATCTAAAAGCTAAGTACCCCGTTGGGGAACATTTTTTCTTGCCTCAGCCGATGTCAGAACAAATTGAAAAAGTTAATAATTGTTTGTCTTGTGGTAAACAAATACCTCATAAGGACTTCCATTCTTATTGCCTACCTTGCCTGGGCCCAGACCACGACGTCTCGGCCTGTGCTGCCTGTGCTTGCTTTAATAAGCACACTCTCAGGCGCCGGGCAAAATTTGCCAAAGACTTTTTCGGCGAATCTTTCGCTTATATCATGCCGTCGGAACAACCGACTACTCAATCTTCCAAAAAATGAAAGGACCGGGACCGACATCCTCGGCCCGCGTCCTCCACCGATACTCCTCCTAAACCCTCCACGAGTGCTTCGGTCCCTTCGGAAGTGGTAATTCAACCGCTCCAGGCCGACGACACAGCGTTAACTCATCCTTCGGTCTCGGAGTCTACACTGGTGCCGGTTGTTGACTTTCCTCCAGAAACCGAAGTTCTGGATCTACCCGATACCATTCCTGTGGACAAGGTTACTCCTGTACGTGGGGCAGCTAGGCCTACTGTATCCATGTCCATCAAGGCCTTTGCACGTGCTAAGGCCGCCAGCCAGGCCAAGGCCCATCCTAAACCTACTGCCCAGGTCCCTTCTTCTGATAAACAGATCATGTCTCTTGCTGCAGATCTTATTTCTCTTATCAGGGGTTCTCTTATCAGGGGTTCTCAGCCTCATCCAGACAGAGGTTCTCAGCCGCCTGCAGAGAAAAGGCCCAGAACTGAGCAGGCCAACAACCTCTCTTCAGATGAAGTCTCTGGGGATTCTGAGCCTTCAGATACCCAAGAAGAATCCTTCCAGGCCTATGAGGACTCTGATGCTGAGGAATCAATTCCCTCTGCCTCTCCTCCAGAGGATTTTTCGTTCGGTGAAGTCCTACACTCTGAGGGAGCATTTTAAATGGCAGGGTCAGGAATTTTCTGATTCCAAGAAAAGACTACGCATCTTCCTCAAGCTACCCCAGCACAGACCTTTAGCTATCCCTCCAGTTATGGATGTCCTGGATGATGTTTTCTCAGACTCCAGTGCTAACCCTGATTCTCTCCCTCCTGCTCCTGTCAAGCCAGACAGATATTATAGGGTCCCTGACACCCACAAACATCTCTTTAAGGCCCATTCTGTGGATCTAGAAACTATTTCACAGGGCCCCAAGGGAGTGGCTACTTCCACAGCCAAAAATCCACTGTCAGCGGATAGGGAAGCTAGGTCCCTGGAGAGATGCGGTAAAAAAGTTTATACCTCTACCACCCTGGCCATGAGGTCACTTAACTGCCATTTTCATATGTTTCAGTACCAGGATTTTTTACTGGATGATTTACAGAAAAAACTAGCCTCTCCTGAGCCTATTGATAGAAAGGCATTGCAGGATCTAGTACATAACACTCAGCAGGTTAGCAATCATTTTCTTCAGTGTGGTTATGATGCATTGGAGGCTTCATGTAGGGCAGCTCTGACTGGGGCTGTTATACGTAGACATGCTTGGTTAAAGGAACAGCCACTGCCAGACCATGTTAAAGTAAAGTTACTTGATGCACCTCTGGAAAAACAGAAGCTTTTTGGTGCTAATGCACAAGATGTGTTGAAGTCCATTGAGGAAAAAGCTAAATCAGTACAGACAGTCAAAGATTTCCTCCAGGTTCAGCCACCCAGATTCAGCAGGAATTGGCCTTCAAAGAATTGGTCCTTTCCAGACACTGACAAGTTTCAAAGGGGAAAAAACAGGCGTGCCCGAGGTAGAGGGCAATACCGAGGCTCCTACAGGGGCATAATGGCAACTCACAAATCAAAGAAGTGGCGCAGGCAGTCCAGCTGCACCACAAGGATAACCACAATGACTGGACTTTCATACCGTCTACAAAGGCTCAAAGAGAATCACCTTTGGGCAGAAAATTATCCTTATTCTCAAAAAACTGGCATATCTTAACCAAGGACAACTGGATTCTGGATTTAATAGACAAAGGTTACAGATTCCACTTCCATACTTTAACAATAAGACAAGGCATGCCAAAACCTGCCCCCAAACCAAAATT
Organism: Protopterus annectens; assembly: GCF_019279795.1. Lineage (NCBI taxonomy): Eukaryota > Metazoa > Chordata > Ceratodontiformes > Protopteridae > Protopterus > Protopterus annectens. The sequence goes on from NC_056744.1 coordinate 754,532,834, forward strand.
TTAAAGGGCAAAAAAAAGGCAACCTTTTTTAAATTTTTTTAAAAAAAAAAAAAAAAAAAAAAGGGGGGGGGGGTTTCCCCCCAAAGGGGGGTGGTTTTAAAAAATTAAAAAAAAAAGCCCCAATTTTAAAAAAAAAAAGGGGTTTTTCCCCCCCTTTCCAAAAGGGAAACAAGGCCAGGGAAAAAAAAATTTTAAAAAAAAAAATTCAAAGGGCTTTTTTTTCCCTTTGTTTTTCCAAAAGAAAAGAAAACCCGTTTAAAGGTTAGGCAGTGTGAATGCAGTTTAAGGTTTAGAGAGAGACTGGAGAATTTACATTTCAGGGGTGGAGTTTTTACTGGAGCTGTCAGGGGCCTTAGGTTTAGTGGGGAGGAGAGGAGTACCACATTTATAGTCTGAGACCTGGTGGACATACCTGAGTCAGAATTAGGGTTGCAGTAGGGACATTTAGTGCAGTAGGTGATTGGAGGGCTATGTAAATAATAGGATTGGACCAGTGGACGTAAGGGCACTTGCCAATTAGAGAAAGTGGCATCACGAAAGTGTTTCATGAGCTACTAGCACAAAAGCACTTGTAGTAGACCAAAATCTGGGGTTTGATTTGTAAAGAAAATTAAATATATAATGGCCACACTTGGCTCCCCTTAATTGCGAGAAGAATTAATGAATACACTGTTCCCAGTGTCAATAGAAGCTGTAGCTACCTTCTGCGAACACTGTTGAGGTATGTGAAGTTAGTTAGAGATGATGATCACACATTCCCCCATCTCCACCTAAGCTACAGTGAGCTTCTGTGCATACCTGTGACAGTAGTTTGTAGGAAAAATAAAGAAATAATTACCACACTGAGGCCTCTGACATAAGCTACAGTCACCTTTTGTGCACCTTTCTGAGCAAAGCGTATGACTAAATGGAGTTCAGACAAGTCTGTATCAGAATACAGTTATGTAACCCATGGGTGTGAGATCACCAAGTCACCAGAAGCTCTGATGGCTTGATGTTCTCTGATGCATTTTATGCCTTATTACTGAAAGATAGTGACTTGCCAGCTGTTTTCTTTTTAATGCCATTCAAAGATGTAAGTGACCAGCAATATTGTGCGTGTCCACAAATAAAATCTGTTATTACTTTACACACACACACACACACACACACACACACACACACCCCTGCAAGCCAGGTCAATCACAACTTGTATTGAATTTTCACACATGTAAACACATATTGAGGGTCTATTTTATATTCTCGAAAGCCGACAATGTCGAATCTGACAAACATGAGAATATCGAGTGCTCAGAATCTCGAGTGTGTAAACGGAAATCTCCGTAATGGGAGATTTCCATTTACTACAATGTAGTCTTGATCTCACAGTTGGTATATTTAAGTAGCGGGGTGTGAGGGAAACCCATTAGGTACTTTTTCTTTTTCTTTTTGTCTTTTTATAAGGTCGATGTTTGAAGACATCGACCATATGTTGTTTGATGTTTTCAAATGTTGATCTTATAATATAGACCCTATATTGCTACTGCTCCTGAAAACCAGGCTGATCCAAGGATGTAATACACACACAGACAAGCTCACACACGCCGCGTGCGTGCCCGCCCACACTTTCTCATTTACTCTGTTTGCTTATATGCCAGCAGATTGGAGGAATGCCATTTTGTCTGCATGCACAGAGATGGGAGGACATGAAAACTCCACAAAAATGGGACCACAGCAAAGTTATCCGGAAGTATTGGCAAATGGCAATGCTACTGACTGCACCACTGTGCCAGTGATCATTTGCTTTCAAATCGTCTTGCACGGATCACAAAACACGACTACTTTTCTTATATAGTGTCTATATTTTTATACATATCTATTTTACAGTGATTGAAAGTGACATTATGGCCAATTTGTTACTTTTAAATACACAATATTACCACACTACACACAGGCAAGCATAAGTAACAGCAGTACTAGCTTTTTACTGATTTCAGCAAGTTGAATACACTTTGTGACACTACTTTTGCCATGCTACTGGTGACTTCTGTTTAAAAGAGATAAAATGGAATTTTGTAAGTAATTATATGTCATTTATGAATATCAACATGATTCATATGATTTTACTACAGATGTATTAGAACTTATGTCATATAAGATGGTTTGTACAGACGTGTGCTGAAGAGATATTTTCTAAAATACTGAGTTTAAACATGTAACTACAGCATGCTCTACTGGCAAAAGAACAGCAATGTACATGCACTATTGCAATTGTTTAAATGTATATTTTAACAGTGGAAACTGGAATACTACTACTACTTTTCGGATTGCTCCCGTTAGAAATCACAACAGATCAACTGTTCCATTTCTTCCTGTCCTCTGCATCTTGCTGTGTCACACCAACCACCTGCATGTCCTCTCTCACCACATCCATAAACCTTATTTTAAGCCTTCCTCTTTTCCTGTTACCTGGCAGCTTCATCCTTAGCATCTTTTTCCCAATATACTCTGCATCCCTCCTCAGCACATGTCCAAACCAACGTAATCTTGCCTCTCTGGCTTTGTCTCCAAACCTTCCAACCTGGGCTGACTCTCTAATATACTTATTCCTAATCCTGTCCAGCCTCGTCACACCCAGTGCAAATCTTCAACTCTGCCACGTCAAGCTCTGTCTCCTGACTTTTTGTCAGTGCCACTGTCTCCAACCCATATAGCATAGCTGGTCTCACTGCCCTCTTGTAGACCTTCCCTGTCACTCTTACTGGTACTGGTCTGTCACAAATCACTCATGACACTCTTCTCCACCCTCCTTCCTGCCTGTTCTCTTTTCTTCACCTCTCTTCCCACACTCACCATTATTCTGAACTGTTGATCCCAAGTACTTAAACTCATCCACCTTCACCACCTCTACTCCTTGCATCCTCACCATTCCTCTATCCTCCCTCTCATTCCACACACACATATATTCTGTCTTAGTCCTGCTGACCTTCATTCCTCTTCTCTCTAGAGCATATCTCCACCTCTCCAGGGTCTCCTCCACCTGTTTCCTACTCTCACTACAGATCACAATGTCATCTGCAAACACCATAGTCCATGGGGACTCCTGTCTGATCTCGTCTGTCAACCTGTTCATCACCATTGCAAATAAGAAAGGGCTCAGAGCTGATCCTTGATGTAATCCCACCTCCACCTTAAGCGGATCCGTTACTCCCACCGCAGACCTCACTGCTGTCACATTACCCCCTGTACATATCCTGTACCTCTCTTACATACTTCTCTGTCACTCCCGACTTCCTCATACAATACCACAACTCCTCTCTAGGCACCCTGTCATATGTTTCTCTAAATCCACAAAGACACGATGCAACTCCTTCTGACCTTCTCTGTACTTCTCCATCAACACTCTCAGGGCAAACATCGCATCTGCAGTGCTCTTTCTTGGCATGAAACCATACTGCTGATCACTAATCATCACCTCCCTTCTTAACCTAGCTTCCACTACTCTTTCCCATAACTTCATGCTGTGACTGATCAGTTTAATCCCTCTGTCGTTACTACAGCTCTGCACATCACCCTTATTCTTAAAAATGGGTACCAAAACACTTTTTCTCCATTCCTCAGGCATCCTCTCACTTTCCAAGATTTCATTAAACAATCTAGTTAAAAACTCCACTGCCATTTCACCTAAACACCTCCATGCTTCCACAGGTATGTCATCTGGACCAATAGCCTTTCCGTTCTTCATCCTCTTCATAGCTATCCTTACTTCCTCCTTGCTAATCCACTGCACTTCATGATTCACTAACTGCACATCATCCAGCCTTCTCTCCCTCTCATTCTCTTCATTCATCAACCCCTCAAAGTACTCTTTCCATCTGCTCAACACACTCTCTTCGCTTGTGAGTACGTTTCCCTCATTATCCTTTATCACCCTTACTTGCTACACATCTTTACTAGCTCAGTCCCTCTGTCTAGCCAAACAGGTCCTTTTCTCCCTCCTTTGTGTCCAACCTTTTATACAACTCTTCATACGCCTTATCATTACCCTTCGCCACCTCTCTCTTTGCCATGCACCTCATCTCCTTATACTCTTGTCTACTTTCTTCATCTCTTTGACAATCCCACTTCTTCTTCGCCAACCTCTTTCTCTGTATACTCTACTGTACTTCTTCATTCCACCACCAGGTCTCCTTGTCCTCCTTCCTCTTTCCAGATGTCACACCAAGCACCTTTCTAGCCATCTCTCTTACTAGCTGTGCTGTAATTACCCAGCTATTCAGTAACTCTTCACTGCCACCCAGTGCCTGTCTTAACTCTTCCCTGAACATCATCTCACCCTTACCCTTTTTCAGTTTCTACCATTTGATCCTTGGTGCTGCCCTCACACTCATCCTCCTCCTCTTGATCACCAATGTCATCCTACAAACCACCATCCTATGCTGCCTAACTACACTTTCCCCTGCCACCACTTTACAGTCTCCAATCTCAATACAAGAGGTTAATTTAAAAACAATAGCTGATATTAAATTACTTTATGGCAGCAAGGAGGTACAATGTGTAAAACTAGACGTTTTCTGTATTGTCTTGGAAGTGTTGTATTGTTTTGACTTCCACCACTTGCCAAAAGATCTGAGGTCTATGTATTTTCACAGGTGGATACTAAATACTGCTAGCTTTCAGCAGTGGGGGTTTTACATGGGATACAGTCAGATGACAAGAAATTGTCATTCTGCAAGCTGTCCCATCAGTAATACTTGAGATATTAAAACAGTTTTACTGGAAGATTTGTGTTTCATTTGGATCCTGGTTGTTTATCTATTGAAGTGAGGTGTGGTGGTGTGCTATACTTGAGATATTAATTTAAGAGGTCTCTTAAGTAGAAAGAGCATTCTGTATTTTGTCTTTGACTTGACAAGATCCAGTCACCACATCCTTGCTACAGTAATTAAGTGTACTAGGGTATAGTAATTCTCTTAGAGTCAGGAATATAGCAAAGCTTAATTTAGATGTTTTTCTTTATTTATTTGAGACTGTCCTGTTATGTTGTTTTAATTATTTCCTGTGATTTTGGAACTCCGATGTTACTGTGATTACATACTGAGTATTTTCTTGGTCTTTATTAAATATATTTAAACCTTTCATTGTGGCTAATCTGTCTAGAGATATTTGAGTTCTGGAAGAACTTGCATATTTATTTGGTGTCACTGTGTAGGCCACTCCTAATAGCCTTGCTCTTGGTCAAACTACTCTGGGCAAAAGGGGACATAGTAAACCTGTGCCAGCCTTTCCCATGTGTGTGCGTGCATGCGTGTGTGTGTGTTTGTAAATCAAATCTCAAAGAGAGTATGTGTCAGCTACTTGGGCAGGGACAAAAAGCACTGGTTGGACAGAGAGGGTGCTGGAGGTCTTGGCTTGGCCACTCAGCTGAGATCTCAACTCTATAACTGTGACAATGGGGAATCTTATTGGGGATCTGGAGAAAGAGGGAGAAACCAGCCCTGGACTGACTTGGTCTTTGTGTGCTGTTAAGGGAAATTGCACTTGATGCAGTGAGCTACATCTGGAAATGCTGTGTGTGTGTGTACCTTGCATCCTCCCAATGTACATCCCCCACTGGTGCTATTGGTGAGGATTGAGACTCCTTGATTACTGGGCCAGTGGTGGGGCGCCACAATATGTACTCTATTTTATTTCATAGAAAAGTACATTAGTCTTGCAAAGCCAGATTAGTGACTAATTAAACTAAGCAATGGGCAGGAAAGTCAAGTATTTTCATCTACAAATGACATCCACCCTCTTCTAACTGTTGTAACCAGTTTGCTAACTCTGTACACTTCAGATGTTTGTGTAATAAAAACATTGGCTGTGTAATATATTTTAACTTTGCTCCATATAAACAATAGTCATACCATAAAATAGTCTGCTTCACGCACAACACAATAATTCTGAAAAGCCAGAATGATGAGGAAAAGAAAAAAAAATAATCAAAAAAAAAAAAAAAAAAACAGACATTTACCTCTACAGACAGCCCTGACATGTATAGCTACTTTATTGTCTGTGTACACCTCAGATGTCTGACATATAAAGTGCGTGTTTGTATGTATGTATATATTATGTATGTTAAGGCATATTTTGTAGCAAATGAGAGATATGTGGCAACAGAAAACTGTTCTTAATCTGAGTGGGTCAGCATACTGTCCTACAGTCTGGTCAGGGACTTATTAAAAGTATATATTGATCTTGAGTACGGTGACACACATGACTTTCAGAAACTAACTTTTGTTTGAGACTGTATATGTGTTTTTATAGGGGGTCAATCAAATTATATCATGATTTTCACTGCAGGGCAAGCTTGGACAAAATACCTCACAAAATACAATCCCATAAGAGAGATTTTAGTGTCTGAATGCACTAGTATACGTAGTAACAAAGTACTGCATGGAGTGCTATGATTATGTCTGTCAAATCAGGGAAAAAATAGGTTTGATAAACACCCTTCTGACAACTGAAAGGTGCTTAACGAAAACAACCCTAAGTGCTGTTAAGCTCTTGTTTCATACTACAATATTAACAGTACTCAACAGACATTGCAGAACAAAGGTGGGAACCACAAAGAGCTTTTAAAACATGTTCAAACACTTCTTTCAGCTTTTTTTCACTAAATAAGGAGTTTGCTGGGTATTAAAGTTCTCTGCGCCTCTCATTGTTGTTCTGTGGTGACCTCTTCCTACATGGCAGTAGTATTTATTTGTTACAGCTTTCAAAGCTTTAAAACACTTCACACTCCTACACTTTTTCTGTGACTCTTGCAGTACATAGGAGCAGGTTAAGTTCCATTCACTTCAAAGTTTAATGATCAGGTCACTTTGGTCATAACCCTGATTGTTATGTTTTCTTGACATAAGTATATGCAGTAATTGTGCTCTCTTTGTCCCACATTTCCTCTCCTTTTCTGCCCTGTTTTATGGGTTTCACTGAAGTCAGAAGCTCCAAATGAGGGGCTTTCTTTTGCTTATCATTTTTAACCCCCATCTTCCTCATGTTATACATGCTTTCTCCTCCCACTGACTGTCCATCCATTGATATGCATCATCTGTTCTGCATTACCTTTAAATTTATTTTTCTTTCTTTTTCATTAAATCCTGATAAACTTTACCGCAACACCAGTTACTTAATGTACTCCACTTATGAAAGAGATCAGCTGTTCTTTCCTTCTTGTCATCTTTCCATATTCCTTTTCCCCTTTCATTTTTCAGTGCCGTATATAGATGACTGTATCTTCACCACTCAGTTTCTCTTAACTCCAGACATCATTCTAGTCCTCAAACTCCTTTCATCCCTGAATTCCTTCTAATTTCTTGCTATATCACTAGTTCCTGGCTCTTGATACCCACTGCTTTCCATTCTTGTACTTTAATTCAGTCCCCAGCTGTTGTTGCCCTGCTTCCCTGTAATATTCCCTCACTTCCCCACTCACACATTCTATACCCCTTGCTTTCATATATCTTTATTTATAGTCAACACAGCTGTATCTGCATTTTCATTTTTTTCTTCTCTACCAGTTGATTTCATTCCACTGCAGTCCACTCCCTGTTGAACATTAACTGCCGCTACACATCCCTTAAACCATTCTCCATTTCTTCAACCTCTACCTGTTTTCCTATAATTTGTTTCATGGTATTTCTCGTCTAATATGTGATGTTGTATACCTTCTATATTTCCTCCGCCATACATTTATACCTACGCTTTACTACTGTGTATGCAATGTAATGTTACTACTGTCAACGTTATCAGAACTGTACTGCCTCCCTAATAATGCGTTTGCTTCGCCTTACCATCCCATGAGATGCTTCTCTGTTTTAGAACTTATTGTAAATGAGTTTTCTTTTGACTTTAACTCAACCTTTTGTGATCTTGAATGCATCCTGTACCTTATGATAATCTGTATAAATATTGCAAATTTTAGCATCTCTGTCGTATCTATTTTTCAACTAATCTAGCAGAGGAACCTAACAGATTTTACTTTTTATTCATAGTAACTTCACTGATTTTTGTACTTCAGCTTTTTCATCTTTATTGCTTTCTTCCGTACTTGCTTTACTGTCAGTACACACAAAAATACTTCTTCACTTCAAAATGTTCTGTCCTCAGTTGTCTTGCTTTATTATTTACCCTTCACATAATGTTTTATACCATAAATTGCAATTCTGTTTGTCAATCCATATTCCTGCATTGTGTGATAATTTAATGGTTTAACCAAATATGTATATCTTTTACTGAATTCAATTTCTGTATTTGCTTACAGTGTTTTTCTAGATTTGTGTTATTTCAGACATAGCCTGTGTCATTACTGAAATGACTGAAAAGGGTCCTTGGAGTATTGTACCTGCCCACTTATCAAGTGTAAAAAATAAATGGTTTCCATTACTGTTTCTCAAGCTGCTGATACTCAGTACATCTCTTCTGTATTTATATATCTCAATTGTCAGTCTGGTTTTCCTATATGTGTAGCTATCTTCCGTCCTTTCCACTTCAGTTCTAACTCTTCAATGTGTGAATCAGTCTTTCATAACCCACTGTTTTCCACCATCAACACATCGTCATCTGCAGTCTACAAATGTCTTCTTCCCCTAACTCTTATCACTTTCACATTTATATTCTCTCTGAGCACCTGAAGCAGAATCTTCGCTGCTTACAGTACAATTGTTAGAAATAGAAGAAAATAAAACTGGCACACACAAAACACTAAAATCGTTATAAGGTTCTCTTTCCACATGACAAAATATTTTAACCTTTAAGGAAGCCCTTTAGTCATATAAGTTTACTTTGCATTTTAGATGCCATTATAATTAGGTTATGATTTTTAGAAGACTTACTGGACTATCAAGTATTTAAAAATAAAAAGAGCAAGCACTTAGTATCCTTTATCACCTGCAGAAACAGAGCTAGAGAAAGTGAACATTCTTCCCACCCGTATCTCCTTTGCAACTTTTCTGGTGATCTCTCACTTCATTGATGAATATTTTGGACCTGAAATACAGTGCTGTAGCCTATCTGGTTTATTGATGTCTCACTCCGGTTTCCTGTAAAACATCCATAATGAATGTCAATGTTACTGTATCAAAAACATCTGTGTAGCCAAATAATACTAGTCTAAGACCTTTAGCCCCTCCCATGCAGATTTGTCCAAATTATAGTAGGGGAAATTGTCTTTGAGTCTTGAGAATGAGTTATGTATCATGTATATTAGTAGGCATCCACTATGAATTTTGATTTAAGAGAGGAAGCAAAGCCTTTGTTTTGATAATTCTGCCCGTATTGGTGAAATCTGTCATCCATAGACACAAAATAATGAAGTGTTCAGTTAGAATACATTTTTTCACTAAATGTCATCAAGTAAAAATAAATTTTGCACAGATTATATAGATTCAAATGCTGAAGAGCTTTCTACTGGGAGCAGCATGTCATATAAGGCAACTGTTATCTTTTTAGACAACTGATTCAATACTTAAACTTTATTCACGTCCACAATGTGTGTGGTATTTATTCACCATTCAGACAAATTCATAGAGATTGCATGCTGTTAAAAGTTCATAAATATATTAGCAGATTTATTTGCTTTCAGGGAGTCTGCGCGTTTAGAAGTACAGATAAAAAATATGCAATGCAGTGGTCTAACTGCAGCCACAAAAACCCTTTTGCTTCATGTAAATTTAGTAAAAAAACTGAAAGCTTTGTGTCCAGAAGTTTGAGTTCTTACTTACTGCAAGTAAATCAAAGTTTTGAACATATGGAGTGCTATATGTGTTCGTGTCACTTGGGAAGAAGCCTTGAAGTTACTTCACTGTTTTATTTTTCCTGAAGAGACAAAAGATAAAACAGCAATAAAACGAGGGAAATTCAGTAATTTTAGAGAAACTACAGAGAACATGCTGCTTATTTGATATTTTTGCTTTATTAGAAGCGCACAATGTCCCAGAGAGCATAAATTATGTTACTAAACCAAGGAGCAGAGACAAAGGTCATAAAATTTATTAAGTTAATTATAATACGCGCAAAGAAAAATAGTTTGTGACAAAAGCCATAATGAAACAGAGGGCAGACTTTTTAAAAAGAAACAGACCTGAGCTTTTGTAAACGTCTTGTATATGCTATTACAAAAACGAATAGTGAATATTTATATGTGTATATATATATATATATATATATATATATATATATATATATATATATACACACACACATAGATCTGTATTTATTTATTTATCTCATTACTAAGGGTTTTGCATCCAGGAAGAAAGAAGTCATTGTCTCCCTCTAGTCTTCCCTCATTAGGCCAATCATTGAGTACAATGCCCCATTTGGCATGTACCTCACCAGACACTTGCAACAACTGGAGAGGCCCCAAAAGTACCTCACAAAGAGCATCCTAGGCCTTAAACACTTGACAGACTCAAAAAACTCCAACTATTCTCTGTCTTATATCACCTACATAGAGGTGATCTGTGCTTGACTTACAAAGTCATGTCTGACTCGGCTCTGTGAGAAGTGCTACATCTCATCTAAAGAAATCCCAATCCCTCCACACTACACGCTTCAGAGACCTCAACCTCATTACCACAATCAACAGAACAAGATGGAGGGACAGATTCATAACCCAGAGACTGCCCATGCTATGGAATAGGCTTCTCATACATGTCACATGTCACTGGTCCTGTTAAAGAGAAATCTTGACGCGTGGATGGAAATGGAAAATTCACCCCAGGGATCACTCCAGTGGCTCTACTTGGCAGAGGCTTTGGGAACTAAGGTCGGGTAGCACGATGCCAGGGTAATCCTATGGACTAGGCTTGTAAAAGGCTCCAGGGCCATTATCCTAGTACACACCTATGAACCTATATAAGCCAGTGAAATGCTATACCATATTTTATGGAAGGCAGCTTTCTTACTGTTGGTGTATACGTGTCACTGTCCATAATTCAGGTTTGCTTAAGTTGAGTGAAAAAATGCATATGCAGCTCCTGGCTGCCCTGGATTTACCGGCAAATGTTGCAATGGCAGCAGTTTACTGAACTGGAGCTGCAGTGGTTCTTTGTGGAGCCAGTCGCTCTTTCAAAACACAGGATGTCAGTGTAGGAAATCAAGCTTGTTTTACAAAGATACGCATGTGCAATTGGAAGGTAGTATGAAGTAGAGAGTCCCCAACAACTGCAGTTTGTTTAAAATTAGGTAAGTAATGCACTTGCAGCTCCTGGCTGCCCTGGTTTCACCAGCAAGTGTTGCTATGGCAACAGTTTACTGAACCGGAACTACAGTGGTTCTTTGTACAGCCAGTCGCTCTTTCAAAACTCAGGACATCAATTTAGGAAATGGAACTTATTTTACAAAGACATGCAAGTGTTTTTAAACAGTTGGAAGACAGCATGAAGGAGAGAGCCCCTGGCAATTGCAGTTTGTTTAAAGTTAGATAAATAATGCACATGCAGCTCCCGGCTGCCGTGGTTTCACAGGCATGTGTTGCAATGTCTGCAGTTACAGAAACGGAGCTACAGCGATTCCTTGTACAGCCAATCACTTCTTTAAAACTCTGGATTTATTTAGGAAGTCCAGTACAACTTTAGCAGGAAAAAAAAAGTAAAACAGAGAATCTGAGTGAAGATAAGACATAAATTTACACTATAAGCACCTGTGTTGACATGGAGGAGAACAAAACTGCAGAAAAGTTGTTAACTTTGAAGTGCACGTCCAACTCAAATATGATAGGAGCACAAATCCTAAAGGTAGTTGACAATGGGAGCCAAAACAAGAATGGGATTAAAGAGGTACAGGGTAATTAGAAGAAAAATGACACTCTGGGTAGGAATGTGAGTGATGTGGCTGAAGTGGGTGTTACTTTGGTGAGCTGTAATTTGGACCAAATTTTAAACACTGGGATTGTCCCTTTAACTCATAATACTGGACAACTGGGCATGAAAGTAAAGGATTAATTCACTGTGAAAAGAGAAAACTTTTAACTGAGCAGTATATACCTAGATGTTGTTCATGTTTCGTTGTTGCAGTCATCACATTTGGGTTATCTGCTTGCAGTTGCCCTCAGTCAGCCTGATTAACAAAGTCTTGGGTTCTGCATCGGTTGCTGTCTCATCTTCCGTGACGTCAGGTAGTCAGGGGTATAAAGCATGCAGCCAATGCCATTAAATCAGTCTTTTTTGCTGTGCGGTGCCTGAAGCAGAAGCAGTTCACAAGTGCTGGTCAGCCGACTCCTGAAATTTTCGTTTTCGAGTTTCAGAACCGAAGTCTTCAACTAAAGCTAAGTACCCCATTAGGGAAACTTTTTTCTTGCTCTAAACCGATGTCAGTAAAAGTCAATAATTGCATTTCTTGTGGAAAGCAAATACCTCACAAAGATTTTCATTCATACTGTATTCCTTGCCTAGGCCCTAACCACGACGTACCTCGCTGTCAGTTCTGTGCCTTATTTAAACAACAAACTATTCGTCGTCAGTATATTTATGCTTCTAAACATTTTGTTACTCAGTTCAATTATCCAGATATGTCTTCGGTAAGCCATCCAACTACAGACATTCCAAAAAAACACAAAGATAAAGACAGAGACAGGCTGCCTAGGTCCAAAGCTGCCGAAGACGCTTTTTCTAAGCCAGTTGCCAGTTCATCGGTACTCACTGAGGCGCTTTTGCAGCCCCTGGTACCTGCTACTTCAGATTCACAGGCCTCTACTGAGACCCATTTGGAGTCCAGTATGCCTCGAGATGCTTCAAGTGTGGAACCTGTGGATGTCTCTACCTTGGATGGGTCCTGAGCCGCTGTGCAGGTACCAGCTTATGAGGGTGTATTCAGGCCTACTGACTTGCATATTTTCTTCAAGGCCTAAAACTCGAACTGTACCTAGAAAACCGATGCCCAGACCGCATGGTCGGGCCTCTATGCCTAAAAAACAGATGATAAGAATGGCTGAAGACCTTATTACTTTAATCAGGGGAAGCCAACCTTCCCCCTCTAAGAGACCTAGGACTGAATTTTCTTATGATATTCTGACCAGGATTCTGAAATTTCTGTTTCCTCTGATGACCAGGATTTACCCTTTTCTACCTATGAGGATTCTGATGCAGAGGACTCTATTCCCTCTGCTTCCTCCAGAGGATTTCTCTTTTGGTGAAACCCTGCATACTCTGAGGGAGCACTTTCACTGGGAAACCCAGGATTACTCTGATTCTAAAAGGAAGCTTGGGGATTTCTTACTCCTGCCCCAGCACAGGCCTTTAGCTATCCATCCAGTACTAGACATTGTTGATGATGCCTTTTCTGAATCCAACTTGGCCCCTGATACTTTTCCTCCTGCTCCCAGAAAACCTGACCGATATTACAGGGATGTTCATCGTGCATACAGCTGCAGTAATCACAGATGGGTTCTCTGCCGTCAGGCGGGTCCTCGGTCGGCCTAATTCCAAAGTCTAGGTCCGGCGTCGGTTGCTGTCGCCTTCTTTCCTGACGTCAGTGCGACAGGGGTATATAAGACACAGCCGACGCCATTTTCTTCAGTCTTTTTTACCGTGTGGTGCCCGAAGCAGAAGCAGTTCGTAAGTGCCGGTCGGCCAGCTCCTGAAATTACGAAAATTTGGAAACCGAAGTCTTTTTTAAAGCTAAGTACCCCGTTGGGGAAATTTTTCTTGCCTCAGACCGATGTCAGACAAAGTTAACAATTGTATTTCTTGTGGGAAGCAAATACCGCATAAGGATTTCCGTTCCCTCTGCATACCTTGTTTAGGCCCAGACCACAACGTCTCTGGCTGTCGCTTTTGCGCAACTTTCAATAAACGCACTATTAAGAGTCGGGCGGAGTTCGCCCAGCACTTTTTTGGTAAAGCTTTTGATTATAAAATGTCGTCGGAGACTCCGACTACCATTTTGTCCAAAAAACGCAAGGACAAAGACCGACATGTGAGGTCCGCAGTCTCCACCGACACCACGCCAAAACCGGCTACACGTGGTCCGGTTCTCAGCGAGGCGCCTACGCAGGCCCTGACTACCGACGACACTTCTCTGGCAGTGTCGTCTGTAACCGAGATCGCAGGTGCCTCGGCCCATACCCAGACTACAGTTACCGAAGCCACTGTGAGTGTTGAGCCTCCTAATGTGGACAGGTCCACTTCCACCCATGGTGTCTTTAGACCCTCATCTTCCTTTTCCATAAAGGCATTTACTAAGTCCAAATCAGCCATGCATCCCAAGAGGCCTGTTGCACAGGGCCCATCTCCAGGCCCCATGCCTAAAAAAGCAGATGCTAAAAATGGCTGAGGATTTAATTACTCTTATCAGGGGTTCCCAACCCCCTCCGGACAAGAGACCCAGAGTGGAGGAATATTCTCCCTCTTCTGACCAGAGCTCCATTATTTCAGAACATTCTGATGAAGAGGAACACTCGTACTCCCCTTTTGAAGATTCTGATGCAGAGCAGTCCATTCCTTCTGTATCTCCCCCAGAGGATTTTTCTTTTGGGGAAACCTTGCATACCTTGAGGGAACACTTCCATTGGGAAGGCCAAGACTTTTCTGATTCCAAGAAAAGACTTAGGGAATTCCTTTTGCTACCTCAGCACAGACCTCTGGCGATACCTCCTGTCTTGGACATACTTGATGATGTTTACTCGGAGGCTTGCTTTAATCTGGATTCCCTGCCTCCTGCCCCAGTCAAGCCTGATAGGTACTACAGAGTTCCTAACTCTCACCAATTTCTTTACAAAAGCCATGATGCTGACCCTGAAACCATTTCTCAAGGCCCCAAGGGAATGAAGGCCTCTACTGCTAAGAATCCACTACCTTCCGAAAGAGAGTCTAGTTCCTTAGAAAGGTGGGGAAAAAAGGTATATACCTCGGCCACCCTAGCCATGAGGGCCTTAAATTGTCAGTTCCATATGCTTAAATATCAGCAGTTTCTGTCATCACAATTAAGGAATAAAATGTCACAACCTGAACAACCAGATTTGCAGAGTTGCAGGATATGATGCATAGTGCAGAACAAGTGGGTAAACACACCTTACAATGTGGCTATGATGCTCTAGAGGCCTCAAGTAGAGCTGCTGTTACAGGATCAGTCATTCGTAGACATGCCTGGCTTAGGGAACAAACCTTGCCTGATCATGTTAAAGCTAAACTACTAGATGCTCCTTTACAAAAGGATGTATTATTTGGTACTAATGCTGAGGAGATACTATGGAAAATGGAAGAAAAAGCTAAATCTATGCAAACTGTCTACAGGTTCAACCACCACGTTTTAGCAGAAATTGGCCTTCAAAAAACTGGTCCTTTCCAGCCACGGACAAACCCCAAAGAGGTAGATACAGGCGCACAAGGGGTAGAGGACAATCTCAAGGATCATATAGAGGCAGACAATGGCAAACTCCAGCACCAAGAGGTGGCGAAGACAGTGCACAACAATACAGGAAACAAAACCAATGACTTTCCCCTTTTCATGCCAAGCAAGTCTCAGCTGGCAGCACCCTTGGGAGGAAAGCTGGCATTATTTATAAGAAATTGGCATATTATCACAACAGACAAATGGATCCTGGACATCATAAACAAAGGCTATAGATTTCATTTTCACACTAAAATGAGAGGCATGCCGAACCAAAGGGCAGAGGCTCAAATACAAATTTTAAAGCTCATGGACATGAAAGCTATTCAAGAGGTACCTACTCACGAACAAGGTCAAGGTTTTTATTCCAGACTATTCCTGGTACCAAGGAAAGGAACCGACTGGAGACCCATTTTTGGACTTATCCATCATAAACACATTTCTACTCGTACCAAAATTCAAGATGCTCACCTTACAGCAGCTTCTTCCCATGCTGGGCAAGGAGTCTTGGCTGGTAACATTGGACCTCAAGGAGGCATACCTGCATGTCCCAATCAGACAAAATTGCAGAAGATACCTCAGATTTCTTGCAGGTTCAATCCACTATCAATTCTCTGCATTGCCCTTTGGCTTATCTACTGCGCCCAGAGTATTCACGAAATGCCTGGCATCAGTAATTGCCTACTGCAGACTTCAAGGGATGCAAATGTACCCTTATTTGGACGACTGCCTGATCCAAGCGGACAGCAAACACATACTTCTGGAACATCTGGCTTATGTAACACGGTTATTGAATTCTCTGGGATACACAGTCAACAAAGAGAAATCCAGGCTAACACCATCTCAGAAAATAACTTTCCTGGGTGCCAACTTGGACACAGACACCCAGATGGCCTATCTTACGCCAGAAAAACAGGGGCAACTAACGCAGTACTTCAAAATACTAGCAAATTGTACCAGGCTAACTGCAAGGAAAATCCTGCAGGCTCTGGGCTTCATGGCATCTTGCATTCTTCTAATCCCATGTGCAAAGTTGCATATGAGGAAACTTCAATGTTACCTAAAAAAACCTATGGTCTCAACACAGCCACAGTTTGGAAACAATAATACCAATAATCCCATGTTTGCAACAGGAATTTCTATGGTGGGCCCAAGCATGCCAAACAAACACAGGTCTACCATTCTGCAAGCCTCAAGCAAATCAAGTCATCACAACAGATGCCTCAGACTACGCCTGGGGGCACACATGACAGACAGGTGCATTCAGGGCAAATGGTCCCAAAAGGAAAAGCACCTTCACATCAATCAAAAGGAAATGCTAGCAGTGATAAATGCATTTACAGCTTTCAAAGACCTCCTGCATCCAGGGCAATTATTGATAAGAACAGACAACACCACAGTAATGTGGTACATAAACAAACAAGGAGGAACACATTCATACCCCCTGTGCAGGCTAGCCATGTCACTTTGGAACTTGGCTCTGGAATGGCAAATTGAACTTCAAGCACAGTACCTGCCAGGATTGGAAAACATGCTGGCAGACAATCTAAGCAGAAATATGACAGACCCACATGAATGGAAGTTGCATCCTCAAGTGTTTACAAAGATAATCCAAGCGTGGGGAAGGCCAGACATAGATCTCTTTGCCTACCACAGGAATCATCAATTGACAAAGTTCTGCTCAAGGACCTTCCATCCAAAGGCCTGGAGAGTGGACGCCCTTTCTTTCAGTTGGGCAGCACGGATAGTTTACGCCTTCCCACCTTTGCCTCTTCTGCCCAAGGTGCTCTTGAAAGCAAGAGCAGACAGACCGAAGATGATACTGATTGCTCCAGATTGGCCAAGACAACACTGGTACCCAACACATACTCCTCCCTGGACCCTACCTCTAATGCCTCTTCTACTGACTCAGCACAGCTACAAAACTCTTCACAGTCAGCTGAAAACACTCAATCTGGCTGCATGGAAAATTCCTTAACACCACAACAGACCCTACTCTCCAAAGAGGTACAGGATGTCATTTTGGAGGCCAGAAGGCCATCTTCTAGAAAGGCTTACTCCGCAAAATGGAAACGGTTTTGCGCTTGGAATGAGAAAAAAGGCCAGGATCCTAGAAAACTGAATTTACCTCAGACATTACAGTATCTAGCTGAGCTGTTGAACAGTGGACTTTCATTTTCCTCCATCAAAATTCATGCCTCAGCCATTTCTACAGAATACAACACTGATCCACCCTTATTCTCTCACCCACTCTTAAGACAGTTCCTCAGAGGGGCTAAGAATATAAGACCTCTGAGGAAACAACCAATACCAGCCTGGGATCTTAATTACATTCTAGAAAAATTAACATTGTCCCCCTTTGAACCAGCTGCCTCAACAGATTTGCAATATTTGTCCTGGAAAACAGCTTTCCTTCTGGCCATTACCTCAGCTCGTAGGGTTTCGGAACTACAAGCCCTCATGGCTGTGCAGCCCTTTCTCATCTTCCATCAGGACAGGGTTTCCCTACGAACCAACCCGTCATTTATGCCTAAGGTAGTATCCAGGGTAGCTTTAAATCAGGCCATACACTTACTTACCTTTTACCCCAATCCTCAAAACAAATGGGGAAAGGCTGCTACATTCCTTAGACATCCATAGACAGCTACGTTACTATTTGGACAGAACAAAGCCTTTCAGGAAATCAGAACAACTCTTTGTGTCCTATGCTGTAGGAGCTCAAGGGAAGCCAATTTCCAAACAGACAATTTCAAAATGGATAAGGCCACTGCATACGGTTTTGTTACTCCTTTCATGGCAAATCTGTTCCTACAGATATCAGATCCCACTCCACAAGGGCCACAGCTACCTCTACAGCCTTCCTCAGAGGAGTCCCTACCAAAGATATTTTGGAGGCAGCCACTTGGAGTTCTGTGCATACCTTCACAAAACACTACCACCTGCCTTTATACTCCAAAACTAGAGCAGGCTTTGCCACTGCTGTGTTGCAGGGCATTCTGGCTCTTCCCAGTTCCACCTAGTGCCTACCACCCTGTGCGTTGCTTTGGGATTCTACCCATCTGTGATTACTGTAGCTGTATGCACGATGAACATAGTACAGTTTTGTACCTACTATAAATGTAGATGTTCGAGTGCTAATACAGCTGCAGTACAGGTTTCCCTCCCTCCTTCCCCTCTTGGTAAAGGCCTAGTGGCTAACACCTCCTCATACAACCTGATTGGGTTATCCTTCTATGGTGTATTTGCTTGCAACTACTGATTTTTGATTATATTGCATTGCATGATTATATATATATAATTTATGTATTGCCTTCCTTCTGGGGGCACCTGACATCTGGGGCAAGAAAGACTGAAGAAAATGGCGTCGGCTGTGTCTTGTATACCCCTGTCGCACTGACGTCAGGAAAGAAGGCGACAGCAACTGACGCCGGACCTAGACTTTGGAATTCAGCCGACCGAGGACCCGCCTGACGGCAGAGAACCCATCTGTGATTACTGCAGCTGTATTAGCACTCGAACATCTACATTTATGGTAGGTACAAAACTGTACTTTCCTGACTCTCACAAGTTCCTTTTTAAAAATCCTACTGCGGATCCTGAGACCATTTCACAGGGACCCAAGGGCATCAAGGCTACTACTGCCAAAAATCCTACCCCCCCTGATAGATACTCCAGGGCACTGGTTAGATATTGTAAAAAAGTATATACTTCTGCAGCTTTGGCCATTAGGGCCTTAAACTGCCAGTTTCATATGTTAAAGTATCAGCAGCATATTATTGGATTGCCTAAACAGAAAATGATGTTGATTCCTGACTGTCCTGAAAATAAGGATTTACGGGATTTAATGCAGTCTGCTGAACAGGTTGCAAAGCATACTTTGCAATGTGGTTTTGATTCACTAGAGGCATCTTGCAGGACTGCTATCACTGGATCTGTACTTAGAAGGCATGCTTGGCTTAAGGAGCAATCTTTGCCAGATCATGTTAAAGCTAAATTGCTGGATGCTCCCTTAAATCAGGACCACCTATTTGGCAACAACGCAGAAGAAGTTCTTAAAAAGATGAAGGAAAAAGCTAAATCTATGCAAACTATTAAATATTTCCTACAAGTACAACCTCCAAGATTTAGTAGGCATTGGCCCTCTAAGAATTGGTCTTTTCCTGCCTCTTCCAGGCCTTCTCAGTCCAAACCCAGATCCAGCAGAACACCCAGGCTTCCGTCCCAGTGTACTCACAGGACTAAGCAGTGGGGGGCTCCCACTTCCAAATCAGGGAGTAGTAAGACTCTCCCCTATGGTAAACTGTCTCAATGACTTAGCTTTAAAACTTCCAAGCACCTCTCAACCTACTGCTCCTTTAGGGAGAAAGATTGCTCTGCAGGCAAAAAACTGGGAACTCATTACCTAGGACAAACTGGTTTTAAATATAGTTTCCCAAGGTTACAGATTTCACTTCCACATGCTACCAACCCCAAACGGTTGGCCAGATCTACCCCCAAATCAGTGGGCAGAGGCTCAAAAGCACGTACTCTTTCTCTTAAGCATAAAGGCTATTCAAACTGTACCAGAAGAGGAAAAGGGACAAGGCTTCTACTCAAGACTTTTCCTGGTACCCAGAAAAGACAACTCATGGTGTCCTATCCTGGACCTTTCCATATTAAACACCTTTTTGGTGATTCCAAAATTCAAGATGCTAACTCTTCACCAGTTACTTCCTATGCTAGGCAAAGATGCCTGGTTGGTAATACTGAATTTAAAGGAAGCCTACCTGCACATCCCAATCGGGGAATCTTGCAGAAGATACATATGCTTCAAAGCAGGCTACATGCACTCTCAGTTCTCTGCACTGCCCTTTGGCTTATCTACTGCACCCAGGGTATTCACAAAGTGCCTAGCTCCAGTCATTGCATTTTGCAGGCAAAGAAATATTCAAATATACCCATACCTGGACGATTGTCTAATTCAGGCAGAGAGCCAGGACATACTTTTGAATCATCTGACATTTGTAAAAAGTGCTAACTTGTCTGGGATATACCATAAATGAAAATAAATCGCATCTGGTACCCTGTCTACAAATTATTTTCCTAGGAGCAAGCTTGAACACAACTTCCCAGATGGCCTTCCTCATGCCAGAGAAACAAATTCATTTGACAACTTACTTCAAACTAATGGCCACAAAACCCTGCTATCTACAAAGCAAATACTGCAAGCCTTAGGGTTCATGGCCTCCTGCATTCTACTAATTCCATATACAAGACTGCATATGAGGAAACTACAATGGCATCTAAAAAGCCTATGGTGTCAACATTCTCAGGATCTAGAAGCAATGATCCCTGTCATACCTTGCCTACAGTTAGAAGTCCTTCGGTGGGCAGAGGCCTGCCACCAAAACTAGGAACTACCATTCACTCTACCTCTGCTGCCCAAACCCTAACAACAGATGCATCAGACTATGCATGGGGGGCTCACCTGGCAGGGAAGTGCATTCAGGGCAAATGGAACCCAATTCAAATGCACCTGCATATCAATCAAAAAGAAATGTTAGCTGTACAGAATGCTCTGACAGCCTTCAAGGACCACATTCTTCCAGGACAATTAATGGTAAGGATGGACAACACCACTGTTATATGGTACATAAACAAGCAGGGGGGTACCCATTCTTACTCCCTCTGCAGACTAGCCATGGCTCTGTGGAACACAGCCTTGAGATACCAAGTGCATCTACAGGCTAAATTCCTGCCAGGAAAACTAAATACACTGGCAGACGAACTCAGCAGAAATCTCATGGACCCACACGAGTGGAAACTGGAACCAAAGATTTTCAACATGTTGTTAAACAGATGGGTGAGCCCAGATATAAACTCGTTTGCCTCCCCCAGAACTACCAGTTGAACAAATTGTGCACAAGGACTCCCCACAAACAAGCTTGGGAAGTGGATGCTCTGTCCTTCAGCTGGAAAAATCTATCAGTTTATGCCTTTCCTCCTCTGCCTCTCCTCTCCAAAGTACTACTAAAGATCAAACAGGACAAACCAAGAATGATACTGATTGCACCAGACTGGCCACGCCAACACTGGTACCCCCTCTTGTGCAGTGCGTCACTGCTGGCTCCATGGCACCTGCCTCAGACCCCTATCCTGCTGTCCCAGCAGGAGGGCCAGATTCTGCACCCTCAGCTTCAAACCCTGACCCTGGCAGCCTGGCTAATTGCCTAATCCCTCCATTACCATCCCTCAGTAAACAAGTGTTGGATGTCATTTTGGAGGCAAGGAGGCCTAGTACTAGAAAATCTTATGCCGAAAAATGGAAAAGATTCTGTGCTTGGAACCAAACTCAAGGGATGGGCACAGCAACACCCAATTTACCTCAGATTATTCAATACTTAACTGAAATGCTTAAAACAAAAAAACAAGACGAACAGGAGCTACGTAGGATAGAACTGTTTAATAATGTTAGCGCTTTCGGAAACAGACTGTGCTTTTCCTTCTTCAGACCAACAAAAACCAAGTTCAAATGCTTTTAAATGTAATAATCTACGTGTCAATTAATTACGTAAAATGAAGCTCAAAATTTAAAGTAAAAGAATACATTAGTTTTAAGTTGCAGCCTTGTTTTAGTTGGTTATACTTGCTATCTATGCCCATTTCTGGTTTTGCCTCACAGACTAAGCAAGTAGAAAGTGAATAGATAAGACACGGAAACAAGTCAGACACCTGTAATGTTTGAGAAAAGTTTTCCATGGTCATAATGGCTAGATCAGCTGATGTCCTTCCATTTCTCTCTTTCAGTATTCATTACGTTAAGGATCCCCTGCCAGGGTTGGCCCAACATCCAGCCAGTATAGCAAAGTCTGTTGATTGCTTTAAGGTATGCCATATGTCACATACATGTTCCTTGTGTGACAGCCAGACATACCATCCTCAGAACTTCTTTGCCATCAGTCCGAATGCCATCACTTGATCGCCACTGGTTCACCAAGCCATTGCAGATAAGTGCCCAGTTTGATTTCTTTTTGCCTTCATTTTTTATTGTTGCTTGTGGGATTTCTTGTCATCCAGGAAGGGTAAATGCCAGCGTGGGAGACAGATTCCCCATAAAGACCACCATGAGCAGTGTCTGTTTTGCCTTGGTGGCTCGCACAACCATATATCTTGTTCCATCTGTCAGGCCTTTGTACCTAAAACACTTCATAGTAGACTCTCTTCTTTGGCATTCTATCTTGAAAACTAGCATTTTAAGCTTCTTGCAAAAGACACAATGGAGGGAACATTCTGCTCCAAGGGACAGCCATCAGAGAAGGTGGCCAAGAAGCCTAGGTTGGAGTCTTCTTCTGTTCAGTCTCTGCTGGGCATCTCTCTCAAGGTGAGTGAATGCCTGGAGGTTCACCTGGCTTTATCGTTGGATTCCTCTGCCACGACCGGGTTGAAGGTTGGTGGGGGATCTGACTTTAAGCACATCCGAAGAGGTATTGCAGACATCCATTTAGGATATTCAGGGGGAAGCACGGCTGATTATTTCAGAGGAGTCTAGGGTTGTTCTTCAAATATTAGTCAGATGAAGTCCCTGCTACCATTATTGAATGCCGTCCTGGATCACAGCTTTCCAAATTTTATAAGGCAGATGTCCCATTGAAGAAAAAGCAAATGACTAAATGTGCATTACTCCTGCTCCTAAGGATACACAGTCAGGCTTTCACTTGGGGTTTGTTTAGTGCTTTGATGATACTGAAACCTTCTCAGGGAGTTTCTGTTCCAACACCCCCTTGGTCCTCTACTCCCCTAAAAAGACCTAGAGAACAGGATTCCTCTGAGGAGGAGCTGGATGAGGAATCCCTTGATTACTCTTCTCAGATTCCCTCTCCTTTGGAATATGGATCGGAGGAAGAGGAATCTAGCAGTTATGACACACTCCCTTTGAAGGGATTACTTTTGGGACATGATCTCCAGGATAATGGAATTTTTTAAATGGGATTCTGCTCAGGTTTCTGAGGTACATAAAAGATATTATTAGTTGCTGCAGATGGATTCTCCTAAACCTTCTGCTGTTCCTCCTGTTTTGGCTGTCTTGTTGGATGCCTTTTCCAGTGCATCTAAGGCTCCAGACTCTCAGCCCCCTGCTCCCAAGAAACTTGATAGATTCTGTAGGGTGCCTGAGGACTGTAAATTTTTGTACAGGTGTCCTTCTGTTGACCCCTCAGTGGTGTCTCTAGTTTCTGACAAACCCTCTCAGTTGATACTTTCTCCCATGTCACTGCCCTCTGATAAAAAATAGCAGGACCATGGAAAGGCTAGGCAAGAAGGTTTATACCTCTGTTACCTTGGCTTTTAGGACTGTTAATTATCAGACCTATATGTCCATTTATTTGTTGGTACTCCTATCCCAGGCATGTCCAGTTATTTCTGATCTTCCAGACTCTGAGGATAAAACTTCTGACCTTTCCCTCTTATGGCCTTCCTTCCAGGTGGCTCATTATTCCATCAAATGTAGTTATGATGCAGCAGATGCTTCTTCTAGTGCTGCTGCTTTTGGGTCATTAATGAGGTGGTATTCTTGGCTTCAGCTTCAACCTTTGCTTGATGATATTAAGGCTAAGTTGACAGATGCCCCTCTTGATGATACTCTTGTTTGGTGAAGCTGCTGCTAAAGTCCCTTCAGGATAAGGACATAGCTTTACAGGAACTTAAACAAGTGTTTGTTTCTCCTGTGCCAAATTTTAGAGAAGCTACCTAATAATAAGCCATCCTTTGTTCAAAGGCAGTCTTGCCCTCCTCCTAAGGGTAAAAAGGGTGGCGAGTGGGCTCCTCCTGCTAAGGCTTCTCAGACTTGAGTGCCTCAGAACTCCCCTTTTTTAGATAAACCAGGTGCTGACTATACTATTCTTCCCAGCCACTTTTCTCTTTCTCTTCACCTCTCTCTCTCTCTTTCTCTTTCTTCCTGTTTGGCTACAGATTACTTAGGATTCCTGGGTCCTGTCCATTATTCATCAGTATTATTTCATGGTTTGGAAATCCCTTTCCCCTTTTATGGGTGTTCCTTATCCCCTTCAGGAATAATTCTTCTGTCCAGAAGTGCTTTGTGACCTTTTGACTTAGGGTACTATTCAAGAAGGGCCTGTGTTCCAAAGGGGGGGAGGGGTTTTTCCCACCAGGATGTTTCTAGTATGCAGAAAAGTGGGTACTTGGAGACCAGTTCTAGAACACTCACATCTAAACTCTTTTCTGAAGGTGCCCTCTTTTCAAATGTTGTCCCTTCAGACTTTGCTGCCTGTCTTGCTTCCTCAGGCTTATATGGTGTCTCTGGATCTCAAGGATCCTTATCTCCATATCCCGATCCATCCCTTTTTCAGGAAGTTGTTTTAGATTTTTCTGTTGCTTCCTGGCATTTTCAGTTCTCTGCTTTGCCCTTTGGCCTTTCTACTGCCCCAAGGGTATTCATCAAATACCTTGCTCCTGTGATTGTTTTTTGCGGGCTTCATGGGATCCAAGTATTTTTTTGTTTGGATGACCTCCTCTTTCAGGCATCCTCTCCAGAGATTCTGTTGCAAAATCTTAATTTTGCCATTTCCTTTCTGCAAAGTGTGGGGTTCACAATAAACTTCAAAAAGTCTTTTTTGATTACTTCTCAAGACCATGTTTTTCTGGGATGTAGGATCCAAACAGTTCCTATGCTGGCATCCCTGCCTCTTCCCAAGGCCTTGGCAATCATTTCTTTCTTTCAAACTCTTCTTCCCTTTGGCTCATTCCTAGTTTCACTGGTGAGGCTAGTCAGTTTGGCTTCATTTCTTTATGTTCCTCCTGTTCAAAGCTGCTCTTCTATCTTGGCTCAAGGTTCTTCTAGTCAGTTTGGCAGCAG
The DNA here is from genome assembly GCF_019279795.1 of Protopterus annectens. Taxonomy (NCBI): domain Eukaryota; kingdom Metazoa; phylum Chordata; order Ceratodontiformes; family Protopteridae; genus Protopterus; species Protopterus annectens. Next base: position 754,558,035 of record NC_056744.1, read on the forward strand.
TTGTCTCTCTAAATCCATAGCTGCCTTTCATCCCCATCTTTCCCTCTAAGGATCTGTGATCAGATCCTTCAGACATGGGATGGGGAACAACTTGGCTCATCTCCTCTGCAGTCTAGGTGTGGAACAACTTTAGAAATGGGATGGGGAATCCAGTATCAAAGAGATGAGAGCTCTTCCTCTTGAATTCTTCCTTTTTTCTCCCTGAGACCTCTCAAGATATTTACAGACTCCTCCACAGTGATATTTTGTAGCCAGACAAATGGGGGGGTGGCAAGTTCTTACCTTATTTGCCGGTTGGCACTCCTAGAGTGGGAACTAGCTATGCAGTATCAAATTGCTCCTCAGGCAATTTACATTCCTCAGCAGTATTAAATATCAAATTGCTCCTCTAGGTGAGTCCTTAGCTGAATCCCACAAATGGATGCTTCACAGGGAATGGTTTCTGGACATTGTCCACCAATGGAGTACTCCTCAAAATGATCTGTTACCTCCCCTCTGAACAGACCCTCCTTCCTCTATTTTTTACCTCCTCTCCCAGGTCACAACTTCCTCTATTTTGTGCCAGAGCCCCAGGTCCTCTGTTTTTGGGTGCCTTTGTACTTTCCTTTTTCTTCTTTTGGATGTTCCCCTCTTTCATGGTTCCAAAGTCCTGTTCTTCCAATTCATATTTGTTCATGATTGGCTGAGAGAGCATTGGTTTCCTCTTTTGCATTTTCTAGGAGCAGTTGTCTTCTACATTTCACAGAGGGTTATCTTTGGTTACAGGACTCATAGGATTTTCGTCCATCCCACCTGTCCCCTCTTCAACTGACACTACCTGTGCACACTTGACACTATCCTCACTTAGACACCTTTTTTCTAGGGACATCTTTTTTGTCCTGGGACATCCTTAGTGTCCTGCAGAAGAGACAAAGGTTTATCAAGAAATGTCTTTCTTGTCCAAATGTTCCCTTTCATGTTATAAGCATCCACTATTTGTGGATGTTCCTTTCTGTTTCTGTTATCTGTGAATTGTTCAGTGCTGGGGTATTTTATTCTGTATCATTGCATGTTTATTTTATCTCTGCCTGTCTGTTTTTATCTTCAGCCTCCCTCTCCTCCCCCCTGATTCTCTGGGATCTTAATTGAAAAATTGACTCAAACTCCTTTTTAGCATGCAACCTCAAGCTTCATACAACGTATTGCACTTGGACATTGCCTTTGCTCACCACCCTTGCTTCCGTGAGATGAGTTCGAGATTCAAGCTTATATGGCTTGTCCTCCTTTGGTGTTTGTTAAGGACTGGAGTGTGGTGTTGTGTACTGCCTTCTTTTTATGCTCCAAGGTGGTGGAATGGTGTGTGTGTTGTTAGTGTTTATGTTCGCACTCCCCTTTCATCTCAGGAATCTGCCAGTGAGATGGTGCTGCACACATTGGATGTGCATAAACAATTCAGATTTTATTTGGGTAAGACTAAGACTATTAGTAAATGTGATCAGCTTTTTGTTTTCTTTCATCCTAGGTCCATAGGATTAGCTGCATCCAAATAAAGTGTTTCTTCTTGCATCTCAAAAGCTATTTCTTTTTGTTGTTCCTTTCATGGTAAGAGCCTTCCTTATTCTATTAAGGCTCATTCTGGTAGGGCTGTGGATTCGCCTGGTGCTTTTTTCAAGGGTTCGGATACTAACTCTGTTCTTGAGGCAGCTACCTGGCCTTCTTGCATACATACTGCACTCATCCCCCATGACCGTCTTTCTCCTTAGTATCCAACACCCCTCTCTCTCCTCTGCCCATCTTACCAATACCCTCTCTCCTCTGCCCATCTTACCTACACCCTCCCACTACTTCCTTTCACACCCCTTCTTCCTTGTCTGATCGTCCACCTGTACTGTCCTCTTAACAGCTTCCTTTATCTATTCTTTTCCAATCCCAACCTCCCTTCTATTATCTTTCCTCCTCAGTATTTTTTCTCCTGTTTCTCTCCATATTACTCAATGGTAATTTACTATAAACATGTTATTCTGCTGATTTTTTAGACTGTCATTGTCACCTGCTACTGTCTCTCCTCTTTTATCTCTTGCCAGTTCATACCATGTTTATTACCACAAACCCCTTCTATATACCTCTGATCTTATATCTTAAATTTATTCTATGCTGGTTTATTGAGTCCATCCTAGATGTGCATTTCCTTTTCAAAATGTTTTGCCTCACAAAAGTGCTTTGTGGTTTCTCTACATCACTTCTCTACCATTGCAAATATTGTATAGATGTTTTTGAAACTTTTTGTGTACTCCTGAATGTATAATTCTTTTTTATGTGTATGTAACTGAAATGTATTTTTAAGTTTTTGTATCGGATGTATAATTTTCTCTCACTGCAGAGCTTTTCTTCCTGGGTCTCTGCTGAAAGTGAGCCACTAGCTCAGCCAGACAAACCCGGTCAACAAATGTAAAATAATAAATAAATAAATAAATTTACCATGCATTGCAAGTTGGACGGTATCTTCAGAGCTAGAAATGATTTTGCTAGGGCCATCCTTCATGGCTTCCTAGAAGGCTTTGCTGATCCTTCCTCCTCCCAAGTTTTTTCCTGAGCTTTGGCAGTCTCCCTAATGTAATGAATACTGCAACAGAGAAATGGGATGAGATAGTACAGTTCTGTAAATCTTACCATAATGGTGGCTGTCCTTCTCTTCACTGTTGCAGTATTCACTCCATCCCTCCACCCCCTGGTCCAGTTCTCTTCTGGATGTACTGATTACTTTTTTCTTTTCCTTGGACTGATGTTCCTACTGGGTCTCCCAGTTCTGAGGATTGTATACTTGGATGTCACCTTTATGCCCTACGCTATGCAAGAAGCATACTTGTGACATACGGCATACCTTAAAAGAACCTAAAGGCTTTGGTATACTGGCCAGACATCAGGCTGCCCTTGGCAGGGGATCCTTAAAGTAATGAATACTGCAACAGTGAACATCTACTGTTATGGTAAGATTTTACACAACTGTACTTTTCTGTCCGTCAGGCCCTTGTATAAGGCAACACTTTGGCTCAGCAATTCCTGTCCAAACAGTTCCTTAAGACAGTTTTGTGTCATCCAACTTTGAAGAACCTCTCCCCTCCTTCAGATCTTAATTTCATGTTTCAGAAGATATTTATCCTTCATCTGAGCCACATGTGATGTCATTAAAGATTTTCCATTTGGAAGGCCCTGTTCCTAGTAGCCATTACATCTGCTTGCAGGATCTCAGAGCTGTCTGCTGTCAAGTGTAAGGAACCATATCTGTCCTTTTACAAGGCCTATCTAGCACATATTTTCAATTAAAAATAGTTTCTGAGTTGTCACTGACCCATTTAGTTCATATCCCCATTTCTCTTTCAGAGAAGAAGCCAGCAGTGAGAGAGCTCTTTGCACACTGGATGTTCACCTTCAGTTCAGGTTTCATCTAAACTCACTCAAGCCTATAACTCCGTTTGTATACTTCTAGTTCACACCCATACCTCCTTATGGAGTCCAGAACTTTTTTTGTCTGGCTTCTTTAACTTGCCAGATAATAGTAGGTAGTATTATAAATGGCAAGGAGTTATTAACAATGTTGCACTAAAATTATGACACTAAAATTGGTAGTCTAGGATGTTTTGCAATGGAGAAATTAATCTTTGTTTGCCATTGTTCATATTTTCATAATTGAGAGACCTACATATTATTGAGGTGTATGGCGTGAAACACCAATGTGGGAGATAAGGCAATTAACTAAAAATGCTGGTTTATATCACACTATACTGGAAATATTGCTAGCTACTTGTTTGTAATTATGAAACAATATTTCCATATATACTTTATACTTCAAAAAAACAGTGACTTTGATATTAAATACAAAAAATCTTGTGTAATTAGTAATACAGTTCAATTGTGAGAAAGGCTAAGCAAATATGTTTTCACTGTTTACCAGTCTTTATTATTCTTCTGTACCACAAATGACTGTGACCTGTTTTTCCTCCACAGTGTGTACTGGCCATTGTTTGTGCTGATTTTTTATTTCATATCACCCATTCCTTATTTTATTGCAAAAAGAATAAATGGTGATCTGGATACAGCAAGCAGTGTTTGCATGGAGCTGGGATATTTCTTCACAACAGGAATTGTTATTTCTGCATTTGGGCTTCCCATAATTCTAGCAAGGACAGGGCTGGTGAGTTCTTTTTTTATGTATGTTTCATATACAGTTCTGCTTTATTGTTTCTGATCATCATTGAAATGTTTTAATCTTTTTAGTGTTTATCTGTAAGTGTCAATGGAGGTACTAATTTCCTAAGTAAAATTGGTGAGTTTAAAACATTGCTAATTTACATGATTTAGATTATTTGCCTTCTAACTCCTTTGTGCATGCTACTAGCCCTTGCAATGAGATATTAAATATGTATGTGCACCTGACTGGCTTGGACTGCAGTCTCCTGCACTTTAGCTACGTAGTACCCCAGATGTCAAAGAAGTTCATTATTTCGATAAAGTAAAGCATCATTGTACTTTGCCTTCTCAGTCGAATACGTTTTTGTTCATATTTAAGTAGATTCATCATACTTCTGCGTGTAATAATTTCATTACCTTTGTAACAGCACAGCAGTTGGGGAATTAATACCCACCTGCTCAACTTCCACTATAGGTGCAAAGAAAAACAAAACATGGCCAGTACCATAAGTATGAGTGCCAACTTGTTATTGTTGGACAATGAGCTTCCATATGAATCATGACCACATCAACTTTTAACAAGCTGGCTGACTTTTAAGTGTCACATCACACTTTTTACATTAGCAGCATTCATGATTGCAGTAAGGTACAATGGAAGCATTACAAAATTATCACTTTTCTAATACTTTTAAAATTGTTTAGCACCATCAGATAAATAATACTTTTAAAATCTTTAAAAATGGGAATTTAGCAGTTTACATTTTCAGAACACCTTCAAATTCACATTGTATTTAAAAACATTTAGTCAAAATTTTGCAGTTTTCTTAAATTATACAACTTTAAAACTGAAGTTTTCATGAAGCAGTTTAGCAGTGTATGTGTAATCATTTACATTTTCTAAATATATAGGTAGAAAATGTCCTTTGCCCCAGGTTTGGAACCATTTCTATACTTCACTTTAAACAAATAGTCTGCGTCATCAGTGACCAGCATTATTTGATTTGGGATACTAAAAATTGCCTCCATTAGTTTGTATTTAATAAGCAATGTAAATTCCTTTCAGAACCACACTATTGCCAGTGCTCCCCTTTCTGTTTATTTAGTTTGTTTATTGGAGTAGTACAATGATCACAACAAACCATTTATAGCCTTCCTCTGTGATGTTCTATATTATTCACTTCCTCACTTCAATGAAACCTTACGTACTGTGCATTTCCTTTCTGCATTTGCCTGTGTCTCAACTGTTAAGATGAAAAATGGTAAAACGGAGGTATCTAATGTTAATAAGATGACTAGGGGCTGCAATACCAGCACCTCTCAGTGTGGTACTCCTGGCCATTCCCCACCCCCAAATATTTGTGAATTAGGCTGCAGTTGAATATCTCAGAGATGATTAAGGCTAACTTAGAACCCCTGTTTAATAATTCTTTCTTTGGTTTCATGCATGAACAGGCTAGGACTTTCTTCACTAGAATCCATCTGAGTTCTTACTATAGAACTCCTTCTCATATTTTGTTATGAGGGAAAGCATGTCCCCATCTGTTATAATTTCAAATTGAAGAGGAAATTACAGAAATTGACAAAGCAGTTTAATTGGCAGGGTAAGAAGCACATGGTTTGTAAAAGATACTGGCCACTTCTGTAAAAAAAAAAAGAAGGTTTGTTGACCTTAAACTATATGGGATTAATTTTACTATCCTTCACTTGCTTCTGGATTTTGTGATTGGCCTCTCCTCTTTGGACTTGCCTCAAAATGAGTTTTCTTAACAGCACTTCCTACATGGTTCTATTTTGATATTGCTGCCTACTTAAACATATAAACCGTAGGGTAAAAAGGTCACACGGGCAAACCATTCAGTAAAATCTACAAGATGGACCCAGCCAAGCTAGAGTTTTCAATGTGCAAAACCTTAAATCTTCTGTAGTGAAGGCCCATGGGATATATGCAAATAACCCTTAAGGGCATACCAGTATTTCTGCTACATGGCTTCTAAATTCATTTGATTTTTTTTTACTATTTATTTTTTTAAGTCTTTATCAGTACATTCAGGCCATTAAAGCCAAACCCCCTTAGCTGTAGACTTGCATATTTCAGCTGTTTTTGGCCTTGTCAGTACAGCACAAGAGGATTGTTTGGCAATATTTAGAAACATAAAAGGTCTTATTTAACTGTGTCATTTTCCAGTTTTGTATAATCATCTAATTAATGGGATTTGCACTGTAGAAATCACTGCTGTACCATAATCACTCTATATACTATCTGCTTTTCCAACTAATATGTTATTTTCTATTTTTTGTAAAATTAGTTTGTTATAGTTCTAATACTGTTGTTGCATTGTGCCTGGATTATTGAAAAGTGTCTGTGGACTAGTCCATAAACCTTGTTAATAAACAAATACAAATAAAAAACAGAGCAAAAAGTGTACTAGTTTGTAAGGGACATTGACTATGGTCCTGTGATCAATGTCACTGTATCAAACAATAAAGTAAATACATGAATAAAAACAAGAATACATATAAATATAAGTAAGCTACTTTAAGAGCATATGTACTGGTGGTCCACAATAACCACACATAAATTAGATTCCACACAGAACAGCCACATGGCAGAGTTATTTCCTGGTTTGCCTGGAATTCACTCACTGGCAGTGCCTTCCAGTACTATCGTGTCTATAATAATTGATCTGAAGTAGGAATGTTCATTTGTCAGCAACCTGTGGGTTACGGATCCGATATCGGATCCGAGCCGGCAACTTGTTTCAAGCTAATGGATCCGAGCTCCTAGCCCCTCCCTTCACCCATAATCCCCTGCTAACCCTCCATGACCTCAGATCTAGTTTGTCAGCTTTGTGATGGCTGGATCCTCTTCAGAGCTCCGCAGATAAGTGAAAAAAAGTTACCTTTTTTTCTACTTTTTTCGTCAGAATTTAGATTTTTATTTTACTTTAATACTTTTAAAGTGTGTATGAGTTAGGTTCCCTATATTTTGTTTAATTAATACCCTCCCTTCGCTGGTCGCTAGTGTGTATGTGTGTGTTGAGTGTTTTTTGGGGCCTGTGTGTGTGTGTGTGTAGTTTTTATTCCTTTTAGTTAAAAAAAAAAAAAAAGGGAATGGCTGAGGCCCCAAAGCCATATTTTCTAAATGTACCCAGTGTGGCCATAGCTTCCCGGCTGATGGCCACACTCAGCTCAGTGCCTTGGGTTGAACACCTCACCTCGGGCTGTACTATCTGTGCAGCGTCAACCCCAGGGCACTGAAAGAACGGAGGTCGCTGGTCCTGGCGGGGACTTCTACCCCGATTCAGCTCGGCCTCCGCTACCTCTGCTACTCCTGTGGCTCCATCACAGCCTGTGGTTGCCACTCCTGCCCCCTGCCTCCGACTGGGACTCAAACTCCCGCTAAAGTGTCGGAGGACAGGAGGCCAGGAGGGAGCGGAGGAGAAGCACCAAGCGGCGGGCCGAGACCTCCGTTCGCCCCGCCAGCTAAGCGGCTTCTCCTCCATTGCTTCTAGGTCTCCTCCTCCTCGGCTCCGATCCCCTTCTTCTCCCTGGGGCCGAGGAGGAGGAGACCATCTGTCGAGGTCATCGAGGCGGCATTCTAGGCCTGCCTCGGTGGCCTCTTCGAGATCCACATTCAGTTTATCTGATGCAGACTTGGACGGATGATGAAGGTTCATCCAGGCCCAGCTGCAGATGGGAGTGCTCTTGCCTCCCCTCAGGGGGCAGCTCACACCTTTTTCCACCCAATTGCTCCTTCTCCGACCCGCTACCTGGGTTGGGCCGGAGCCGAGCAGCCTTGGAGCCGGGGTGGGTCGGCGCTGACAGTACTTGGTGCCCGGATCCGACCCTACCTCGAGTCTGTCGGATCCGACCTCTCGGAGCCGTGGTCTGAGCTCGGATCCGGGGATTCAGTGTGCCTTCGGCTCCATCCAGGTCGGAGCACACTGGTCCCTCGGATCCGACTGTCTCGGCGCGGCTCCGATCCCTTCATCGGATCCGGTGGGAGCCGACTTTCGGATCCATTGGAGAGTGGCTCTCCCTCGGCATTCGATGTTGTGGAGAGGGCTCTGTTGAGAGCATCCAGACCCCCAGTCCTTGCATCGACTTCTCCCTGCACTCCCTCTCTGCTGGGCCAGGCTTCCATCACCTGCCAAAGGGACAGCCTGCTTCGATGTCACAGATAGTTCCATTGGAACAAGATGTTGCTGGCGAGGCCTCCTCGGACAGTCCCCCCGAGGAAGCTCCCCGCAAGCATAAGTGCAAAAGGAGGCACGTGGACTCCCCTGAGTCCTTAACCGAGGACACGGACTTGGAGGAAGGGGAAGGCTCCCCAAGATCACCCCTGAGGATGTCTCCTTTGGAGACATCATGGAGATGCTGAGAATCAGAGGTGGGTGGTCTGCCCCCAAGTCTTCCTCTGACGAGTCCGTGTTTCTGGAGGCATTCGAGGCAAGCCCGTCTACCTCCTGGGTGTCCCCTCCAGCCGATCCCCTGGTGGACCTTATTACCACCAGGGCATGGAAGGATCCGGACACCGTGGAGCCAATACCCAAGCGACCGGATAGGATTCTTAGCCCCCCCTCGGACCGGTCACATTAGAGTAAGGGCCCCCCTGTAGATGCCATGTTGACAGCGGCAGCCACAAAGAGGGAATTGGCTCAGGAGAGTCCCTCAGTCCATCCACTGAGCAAAGAGTCCCGTTTGATGGATCGCTTAGGGAAGCGAGTCTTTAGTTCAGCGACCTTCTCAGTAAGGTCTCTGAACTATATGGCACATGTCATCAGGATGCAGCGAGATCTTATCAAAGAATACGCTGCATCCCCCCCTGAGTCCATGTCGGAGGAGGACAAACAATTGTACTCCACCCGAATGGCCACTCTGAGATCTATTTCAAACACCTCTATGCGGCTATTGTCCCACGCCACAGAGGGAGCCGCTAGGGCCAGCGGAGCAGGCCTAGTCATGAGACGTCAGGCCTGGCTCCGTCATTGCGACTTTACGGAGCCCTTTAAAGCGCCCTTCCAACGCCCCTTTGATGGTTCTGCCCTTTTTGGCAAAACAGTTTGCGAAACGCTTGTCCAGAGCGAGAAGGACGGGAAGACGTTGTCTGCCATCGGAGTCCGCTTCTCTGCTCCCCAGCAGTCCTTTTCAAGGAACCAAAAGGGTCAGAAGAAGATGTGGTTCCGAAAATCACATTCCCAACCAGCTCCGGACAACCAGTCCTACCGTAGCAGAGGTGGACAGGGAGGACGTCGCCCTAGGGGCAGAGGGGCTCCGAGAAATTTTGGGTCCAGAGAACCTTTCTCTGAATGGCCCACGCAGCAGCCCTGAGGGGTTGCCCGGCTGCTCCACTCTGGAGGCAGTCGGGGGGCGTTTTTCGAAGCATCTAGCAGCATGGGAGTCCATCACAACAGACCGCTGGGTGCTTCGCATCATATCCAGAGGGTACAAAATACCAATTCTCCATGTCCCCCAATCCAAGAACCTCCCCGATGTACCACCTGATCACAGGGAGGCCGCAGCCGCAGAAATACAGCAGCTGCTAAGAAAGAGCCATCCAGCCCGTCCCCCAAGACCAGCTCGGATTAGGGTTCTACTCCAGGTTCTTTTTGGTGCCAAAAAAGATGGGGGATCTGAGACCCATCCTAGACCTTTCCCGCTTGAACCTGTCAGTAACCAAGGAAAAATTCCGAATGGTCACTCTTCAATCTATCCTCCCCCTTCTGAGGGAGAACGATTGGATGTGCTCTATAGACCTCAAGGATGCGTATTACCACATCTTAATGGACAAACGATCCAGGAGGTTCCTTTGCTTCCGGCTGGGAGCCAGTCACTACCAGTTCAGGGTCCTTCCCTTTGGCCTCACCATAGCCCCCCGGGTGTTCACCAAAGTGTTAGCAGTGATTGCGGCCCACCTGAGACTCCAGGGAATTCAGGTCTTCCCGTACCTGGACGATTGGCTCCTGACCGCACCAACAAGGCATCTACTTTGCTCAGCCAGAGACTTTTCTCCATCTAGCCCCACAACTAGGCATTACTATCAATGTCGGCAAATCCCTACTGGCTCCAACACAGATCATAGAATTTATAGGTGCCAGAATAAACACCAGAGATTTGCGAGCCTTCCTAACTGCCGAGAGAATCAGAAATCTTCAACTTCATGTGCGGGCTATCCTTCATTCAGAGGCTTCACCAGCGGAATTGATCCTGAGGGCACTAGGCTCCATGGCAGCAGCGATTACACTCCTTCCATGCGCCCGTTTGAACATGCGCCCGTTTGAACATGCGAGTCCTACAATGGACTCTCTTAGTGCAATGGTCCTTCCTATCCCTTCCTCTCCACTATCCCATTGCTATCAGCAAGGCTTGCAGAAGGGCGCTACTATGGTGGCTCCAAGCATCAAACTTCCATACTGCACTTCCTTCTGCACCTCTCCCCCTATCGCCACGGTGACCACGGACGCTTCCCGCCTCGGGTGGGGGGGGCATTACTCAGGCAGGACAGTCCAAGGCATGTGGAACGATACAGAGACCTCCCTGCATATCAACGTTCTGGAGATGAGAGCGGTGCTGTTGGCGTTGCAAGCACTTCAGAGCTTCCACCCCGCAGGAACGATTGCAATTCACTCGGACAACATGTCAGTGGTCTGGTATATCAACAAACAGGGGGGAACCAGATCTTATCCTCTTTGCCGCGAAGCTATGAGAATGTGGGAATGGGCGATCTCCACCAACCGCTTTCTGATTGCAACGCACATTCCGGGGAGGACCAACATCCTAGCAGACAAGCTCAGCCGCACCCTTCTTACCCCCTACGAGTGGTCTCTCAATCCTCTAGTAGTGAAGCAGATATTCGCAACATGGAGGCAACCCTGCTGCGATCTTTTTGCATTTCCATCAAACGCCAAATGCGACAATTTCTTCGCTCTAATCCCCCCACCGGGGGAATCTCCAAGAGACGCTCTGGTGCATGCTTGGCCACCCGGTCTACTCTATGCCTATCCTCCTCTTCCAATGATGATACAACTCTTACAGAAAGCCTCACGGTTGGGGAGCAAGATGATTCTCATTGCCCCATTCTGGCCTCAACAAATTTGGTTCCCTTACCTGTGGTCTCACCTTGTGAATCACCCTTGGATTCTAGATCCCATTCCGGATCTCATCTCCCATCCATTGGACTTGCCAACTCAAACCTGGACAATCTGAAACTGACAGCTTGGTTGCTCCAGTTCCACTCCTAGTTAGGACTCCCGGTATCTCTTCACCAGTCAAAGCCATCCTCGTGGCAGCACATAAGCCCTCCACCAGGAAGGTATATCACAGAAAATGGAAACATTTTTCCATCTGGGCGGGCCTTGATCTAGATCCCTTTACGGCTCCTCTTCCATCCATTTTAGATTTCCTAACTGAACTCTTTCAAGAAGGTGCTAGTTGTTCAACTGTCAAAGTGCAATTGGCAGCCATTTCTCATTATCATGTGGGACATGATACAGGGCCCTTGATGTCAGCCAAATTGTGTAAAACCTTTCTCAAGGGTACCTTTTACTTAGACCTCCTGTAAAGAAGCCGTACCCCCATGGGATCTTACTTTAGTTCTTCAAGCCTTGACTGCTCCACCCTTTGAACCCGCTGCTTCAGTGGATCTCAAATTCTTGTCATGGAAAACAGCATTCCTTGTAGCCATTACTTCAGCGAAAAGAGTGTCGGAACTTCAGGCTCTTTCTGTAAAGCCTCCATACCTGATTTTTCACCCTGATAGTGTACCTCAGGATCAATCCCTCCTGTCTTCCCAAGATAGCATCAGAAACCAACATAAACCAATCCATAAATTTACCGGTTTTCTTCCCTAAATATCAAAATAAGGGTGAATACAAGCTGCACTCATTGGATGTTCATAGGCAGCTTCGTTTTTATACCCATAGGACGGCTGGCCATAGACAATCCGACCAGCTGTTCGTTTCCTTTGCCAAATTTAACTTGGGGAAAGCTATCTCTAAAGTATCTTTATCTCGCTGGATTTCCCAATGTATCCTGCTAGCTTATCAAGCCTCGGGTAGACCCGCACCAGAAGGAGTTCGTGCTCATTCCACTGCTCCATTTCTACTTCAAGTGCTTTCAAGTCTAGAGTTCCTTTGGATGATATTTGTTCTGCAGCCACTTGGGCTTCATCTCATACCTTTATCAACCACTACAAGCTAGACCTGCTTTGTAGAGGGAGAGCATCCTTTGGCTCTGCGGTGCTTCGTAATATCCTTCCATGATGGCCACCCAGGGTGCAGGTAGCTGGGGACTCTGTCCCACAGGTTGCTGACAAATGAACATTCCTACTTCAGATTTAGAAGTTATGTACTCACCATAACGTTCCATCTGAGTAGGTAGTTCATTTGTCTGCAACCATCCCCCCCTCCTTCCCCCTGACCTTCTTGGATCTATTAGTTTTTAGGTATCCTTTCTTGGATATATATGGAGAGGCAAACTCGATCTGAGGTCATGGAGGGTTAGCAGGGGATTATGGGTGAAGGGAGGGGCTAGGAGCTCGGATCCATTAGCTTGAAACAAGTTGCCGGCTCGGATCCGATATCGGATCCGTAACCCACAGGTTGCAGACAAATGAACTACCTACTCAGATGGAACGTTATGGTGAGTACATAACTTCTAATTTGCACACACTAATTTCCAGAAGATTTTGGCTATATTTTTTCAGCGATGTTACTTTTTTCTGCTTTATGGTAGTTTTATTTTCATCAACCAGGCCAGTGTGTCCCAGCAGATTTACAGGGTACTGTACCACTCTTAGGAATAAGCCAGATGAAATGTAAAAAGTTAGGTAAGCAAGCTAAACAGGGTTCCTGTCATTGAAAAGTCTATACTAACTGTTACTCATCACACCTATTAAGCCTCTGGAACTGAATGAATAGATATGGGATACAAATTAAATTTCAAACAATATACAGTATTGCACACGGTAATAAAAAGTGAGATGTTTCAGACAGATGAATGACATTTGGACAAACACTGACCATTTTCGATACATATTTCTAACACTAACCTTTAGCTAAAACAGTTACTAGAATGTGTTTGCCATTGCCTAAAAAGTACAAAACATAACTCTGCCATGTGGCTGTTCTGTGTGGAATCTAAAGCAGAAGGGACATTAATGATTGTACAGATGCAGAAATTTTTAAAGCAAGCATATCTAATGTGCAACTAAACTAGAAAAAGGCTGGTGCTTGCTTTCTCAGAAGAGGATCATGGCACATAACCTGCAGAATAACTTCAAAATAAAGGCCTATAGCTCATTTGTTTATATGTTCACAGTTTTATAGTAGGCTAACGACCCACCTGGATCTTTATCAGCGTAGCCATGCAGACCAACCCAGTTGTGTGCCTATGTATCATGGGCATTTATTAAGTGGTGGTGTGTTACTTAGGAAGTTTTTAGAGGTTAGGTTGGTGGGGGCTATGTTAGATTTAGCCATTACTGTCTGGCAGAGATATGGGTGCCTTACCTAGGGAAGATTTACGATTTTCCATCCACTGGTCAAGGTTATGCTTAAATAGGTTTGGGGATAGACTCTGCTTCACATGGCTGGGGAGCCTGTTTCAGAGCATGGGATACTCTGAGATACATAACTGTCTCACCAAGATTTCTTATTTATGTCACAAGCAAAATTTAAATCCTTGGATTAAGTGGTTCTGATGTTCTGATGCTTTTCATTTTCTGAATGTGCAAAAGGCCCATCAGAGTTGGATCCAATGGTGCCTTTTATACCAGGTACAGACTGCCTCTCAGTAAACTATAGGAAACCCAAGTATAGAGATAGGGCTTTATGGTGATCCATATAGGAAAAGGTTTGTACCCTGGATTTTCCTGGTAAGGAACCTTTGTGGGCATTCCAGCTGTTGCATATGTCTGGTCAGGTACATGCTGAAGGGGACATTATATTCAATGATGGGTCTGATAAGGGCTGAATAAAGTGGCACTGTGATTTCCTTGGCCTGGATGCCATGCCATTACATATAAGTTGGGCAACATAGAATGATTTTCTTACTACCTTTGCCACATGTTGGTCAGTGGCCAGATTACTGTCTACACATGTCCCAGATCCCTGATTACTGGGTCAATTCTTTCATGCCTAAGGTGGTTTCTGAATTTAACCTTAGTCCATTCACCTCCCTGCATTGTTTCCTCATCCTCACAATAGGAGAGATTGTATCTTTCATTTACTTGTTGATGTTCACATGCAACTCGGATACTGTCCAGGCAGGACCAAGGCAGATACAAAATCCAACCAACTTTTTTTCTTGCTTAGTAATAAACTGGAAAATCCTGTCAGCATACAAACCATTTCTAAATTTCTAACTGTATTGCCTTTTGTTACAAACATTGTGGAAAGCAAATTCCACCACATATCACATTTCATTCCACCAGAGCTGCTGCTACCACCAGTGCCTTTGTTAAGGCTACTATGTTGTCCTCTGCCCACACCATTACTAAACACTATAATCTTCCAAGTTCCTCCAGATCCAGAGCTGGATCTGCCTCTGCAGTTTTGCAAGGCGTTCTAGCCCCTGCTTACATTTCCCTTCCTTTTTCCAGGCTCCCACCTCCTCAGCATTGATCCTCTTATATGGTTATGACTGCAACAGTGAAACACCATAAACATAGTACAGTTCTGTCTGCTTACTGTATATGTAGATGTTGATGTGTCTTTACTGTTGTAGTATGTCTTCCCTCCGTCCATCCCCTCTTTCATGCTTTCAGGTTGAGGTGGGCATTGCCTTCCCTATCCCTTCCCAATGCCTTCCTCTATCTCCCTCTCATTAGGTCTTTAAAGTTCCTTCCCTTGTACAGTGGGAACATTTGGGGAGCCTTGTGCTTTGGGCTTGAAGCTTCTCCGGGGGGGGGGGTCCTCCTTTTACTCACTGCACAAAAGACCTGTATGATGGTGCTGGCCTATAACCCTTATGCCCTGACATTCTGATGTCAGGTACAGGGTATCCACCAGCACAAGAGGAGGGAGTTAAATCTGTAGTACTCAGACTGGCAAAGGGCTACCACAGCAAGTAAATCCCATATGGTTATTACTGCAACAATGAAGACACTTGAATATCTGAATTTATTGAAAGTAAGTACACAACTGTACTTTCTGCATTTTGGTATTTGGAAGTTATAATTCACCCCACAAGAAGTTTGCTTTGATGGCAGAAACTCAATATTGAACAAAAGTTATGTTTCTTCTCATGAAGTGCATGATATAGTAACATAGCCAGTAATAACTGATAGAAAATAAGTTTAGCTAAACATTCCTGATATGTGATTGACCTGCACTGCATAATTATTTTATTAAATTCTCTTTTAACACTTTCTAATATGGAGAGGTCACCTGTTGAATGTGTATAAAATGAGTAGTATTCAATTATCAGTCTAATATACATTGAAATATTTTTTGACTAGATCTGTCAGATCTGTTTAAGTCCTATTGAATTTTCTCAGAAGGAGTCCCATGACACACGCATGGCATTTTCCTTAACAACACATGCATTTTTTTAAATGTTAAGTTAGAACTTGTGTATATACACAAAGGTCTCTGTCCTGTATAACATGATTTCCCAAAATAAAAATTTGTTTAGGTCTGAAATTATCAAATTACACAACACCACTCTTAGATAGATAGATATTAATACACATTTTATTTAACCATTCAAATAATTTGGGCACATGTCATGTGAACTGAAAGCTAAATAATTTGATAATGATGTTAAATGTTCCAGTTTTAATGTCTTCAGCATGTTTAGATAGCCAACAAGTGTTATTAATTGTCAAAAATGAAAGTACAAAGTTGAACAGTAAAGGGCCTATGGGTCTTAAGCAGACCCCCTTTAAGACACTAGTAGCAATCTCTGGCAAATTTGACAGTGGCACTAAACTTTCTTTAACATGCTGACATTTGTGTTGAAGCCAACACTTAACACATTCAGTATTTATCTTGTGCTTTACAGAATTAATTATGTTGCATGAAGGATACTATCAAAAGCCTGTCATAGATCTGTGTGTGCAACCCCTTCACTAAGACCATTATATAAGGCTTTGTTAACAGTTTCATAAAATTCAGTTAAATTGGAATTAGATCTTTTCCTCATAAAACTATGTTGCTTAAGATCAACAAGTGCTAGTCCATCCGTTTGGATTTTTAGAATAATAATAAAAGTATCTCTAAACACTTGCCCATAAAGGACGTCAGACTTATATCATGATTGTTAATAGTATCATCAAAAGATCCACACCTGTATATTGGTACAATATTTGCCAACCTCATTGAATCAGAAACGGTACAAGTCACTAATAACCATGTGAACTAATGAGGTCAAAATGGATATCAGTTGGCCAGAAAAGTTAGGAATCAAACAATCTGGTATAGTGTCAAGGCCAGCTCCACTGTTCCTTTTAACCATATTTAAAACCACTTTCACCATATCCTCTGTGATTAATAGGCATGAATTATGAGATTTGTCTGGCACTGGGATTTCACCAATGACTACACCATTTGGTGGAACTTGTGTGATAAAACTTCTGCTATTTCAAAAGAATTGTACCCTAATTCAGAATGGGACCAAGTTCTACTGTTAACCTTTTGAGACTGCTGACAACTATAAAAAGTTAAGATCAGCATTCTTAGTCAGTGACTCCTCATAAGCAGTTTTTGATGTCTTAATTTGATTTTTTAATAATATACAAAAAATGTTATTTTTCTGTAAGGGACTTGAAACAAATGTTTTCCTTACTAATTTAGGTAGTTTACTATTCCACCATAGTAGTGAAATCCAATTTTGGCCAGTTAATCTAACCTTTTTGTATTTATTTAACAGCTGTAAGCATTTGTTCTCAAATAAATGCCAAGTTACTGATGACATAGACAAAGCCTCAGTGCTGAAATATCAGTTGTTATTTTCTTCAAAAGGTAATTGATCACTGTTCCATGACCTATCATAACTTATATCATTTTAGAAGTATTATATGAAACAACGAAGGTTCCACAAAGCTACACGAAAAAGGTCATGGACTCAGTATTAGGATAAGGTGCTTTTGTTCTTTGTAATGAACACTAAAAACTTCATCAGAATCTAATTGCTTACTTTTTACAAAGATTTAAAAATGGTGACTTGCTGATCACATGTTTACAAATGTCCCGTCACCATCCCACCAAAGACCCAAAATGAAAATTTAAAGGTACGTTAAAAATGTCAAGTTATAACAAACCTCATCTTAGAACTTGTCACAAATCTAAATAACAGTTCAAATAAATCCATACATACTGTCCTTAATCTGCCACTGGGACTCTCGGCATTCCAGCTGTACATTATAGTAAGTCTCTCATATCTACTGCACCAAGTAAAAAAACTGGAATTTCTTAAAATCTGTACATTGTAAGGAGTGTTTAACTAAGTCGTTATTTGCATCACCTTTTTTTAATGGCTAAGGTGTGTTCGTAGATTCTATGTGACAACCTTCTTATGGTCTTGCCCACATAATAAATGGAGCAAAAATTGCACAAAGCTAAATATGTAACTCCTTTAGAATTACAGTTGTACTTGTTGTTAAACCAAAGTTCAAGATTTAAGGACTTCACTAAAACATTAGAAGTATTACATATAATTTCCACATTTAAAAGTCCTTGGTGTGACATGTTTTGCCAAGTCAGCTTGAGAATGACTTTCTAAAATAGATTGGATGTTGTTTACTCTTTTGTAAGTAAAAATTGGAGTGTCTCCCCGAGTCTTGGCCAAAGCCCCATTTCCCAAAATTATTTCCCAATTCCCCTTGACAATGTCTTTTATCATCGACATGTTAGTCAGAATGGGGAGTGGAAATGCTCCCCCTCCCAATACCATTCAGTGAACTCTGAGTGGAGGTGTATATGTCACTACAGAGGAATTGGCTTTCAAGCCAGTGTTTGTGCAGGATTGGTCTCGCCTTGTCCGATTGTAACAAAAGAACTTCATTTATGATCTTCACAAGCCAATCAGAGTCATGCTCTCTAATTATGAAAAAGCAAGATGCCAACAATGCTCTTTATACACATTCTTTAACGTGCACATTCAAATTCGGGGTGATTGACAGAACTGAAGTTTCACTGAGGAGTAGATGTTTTAAAACCTTGTTGAAACAAAAAGAATTGATATGGCAATTGCGTTTGAATGCAACTCAGAGGCCAGGGTTGAATGAACAGATTTCAATCTGTAGTATTTTAAAAATTAAGGCCACTAAATTTTAAACGAAGTTTTAACAAATGTGCACACATTTATGTACGTTTGTAACATGAATATAATGATTTTATAATGGTTTACAAATTGCTTTCTTAATTTTGGATTAATTATTTAACTGCATATTAACAGTATAAATTGCTTTTGATGATTGATTGGTTTAAGTGTGTGTCACACCCATGCTCTGAAATTCCGATGTTGTGAGGACAAAACCACTTGGCAAGGGTGATTTTTTTCTAACAAGAGCAAAAGTTAAATACAAGCCTTTTCATTTGGACTTATCTGCAAACTCCTAAAACAGTATTCGTTTGTTTTTCCAGCCGGGTGAAGCATTTGCCAGAAATCTAATAACTCAAAATCTGACATAAATGTTTTAAGACAGTGTGGCATATCTGAGAGAGGAGAGAGTGCCCACTGGATATTGTCAGTCCATGGGTCTAGTACAGCACTAAAATCACCCACAGTGATTCTTATTTTGGGTCGTGTTTTAAGGTATTGGAGGAGTACAGCCAGTCTTAAGTACTTGACTGTACATCTTTCACTTTAGCACCATAGAAATCTAGTAGTAGTAGTGTAGGACCACACAGATGGCGCTAATCTGGACCAATAACCATCTCCCTTGGCTTTCATAGAATACTCACTGTTCAAGTGAGACCAGCCCCTTAAGAAATAGGGCAGGGACAGCCCTTTGCCTGTTGTGGCAGAACTATCCCAGTAACTTCCATGCCATTTGGAAAACATCCTGGAAGCATTTGTTTCTTGCAGGAAGGCTAGATAAATGTGGTTTTGCAGCAGATGCTGCATGACAACTTTAGTGTAATATAAGGTGGATATACTCTTCCCATTTCAGCTAACCTCTTTAATATTGCCCATTACTCTTCATGCATTTTTGCCTTACCTGGTGGCATTTCTTTCTGGCATTAGTTTTGAGAATGATTAAGCAACTACAGATAAACTGCCAAGTGAAAAAAACAGCTAGGAAATAAAAACAAACAAACACCCGAGCTACGTTAATTAAAAAGGTTTGTCTTAGTTTGTGCATAAGCCTGTTTCAGCAGGGTATCAATAGAAAGTTATAGGCAATATGCCAGTTTTGCCTATCTGCAGATGCCAGAAGCAATTACCTCCGGAAAAGTTCAGCTGACATATCAGCTATGTCCACATAATTTCTGCAGAGGGAAGATAAACTAGCATCCTTACTACCTGTGCTTTTGTGTGATTGAGATGATCTTTAGTACTTGGGGCATATCCCCCAGGACTTTGCTATTTCAGCGACTTCATCTGGTGGAATTTCAAGATTAGAAAAGTTTAGATCTTTGCTATTGGTATTGGCCTTGAGAGAAGTTGAGTTTAAGAGCTGGCTGAATTGATGTGATGGCAGGACAGCTGTACTGAAAAGATTCACCCACAGATGTTCAGAACTAGCTCTGTTTGTCAGGGTGGTTTCTGGAAAGCCTCCAGTCTCCTTTTTTCTTTCTTTTTTTTTTGTGGAAGGAGATTTGTGTAGAGAGCCATTCATTGGTCGCTCTTGTTTTTTTTACTGTTCATATTAATATGTCCTGAGTGGGAGGTGAACCACCTCTGCATAAGTGAGGGGAATTTCTCATCCTTAGTTTAGTCTTTTTAAACAGAGCTGTTACTGTGGGTGAAGAGTCTGAAGAAGTTCACATATGGTTTAAGTGAGTGAAAGTGCTTATTTTTATTGAAATAAAGTTTACTGAAGGACGGACTGGCTTTTCTGCTGAATGTCATTGCTTTCCTGACCTATATCAGTTTTTTGGAGTATTTTGTAGTTTGTGTCGTGAAAGCAGAAGTTTGCGGTTTTCCCCAAATAGCCTTGGAAGCTGTAGCTTTCTGAAAAAACTTCCAACTGTTGCTGATGTTTGCCAGCAACATCATGTGATATTACCTGCATAAAAGCAGCTAATGAATCCAGTGTACTTCTAATAGCACGGATATCTTCTGTGAAAGTTTCAAAGTTGGCCAGCATGTTGACTGCACATGCTCTTAAACTTATGCTGCAAAAAGGGTACAAGTTAAAGCTGAAGATCCAGTTTATTAATCTAACAGATGAAAGTAGGGGCTTACCATCAGCATATTTCTCATGATTTCAAATGTTAAAGGGTTATTGAAGTGTTTCATCACCATGTACTTGCAGCCCCAGATGGAAGTCAAGCATTTAAGGCTGCTTCTTCATGCGTAAAGCATACTTTATTCCAGACCTTTAAAGACATGCAGTCCACTTGGAAATAAAAATTGATGACCTGAAGAATCGGTCATATAGGAGCATTCTCCAGATTACAGGAGTGTTTGCAGGTGTGTTGGAGCATATTCAGTTACATTTATTAAAAATGAACTGTTCAGTCTGTTGGGAATTGAAACTCATCCTATTAGGAGAAGGAATGTTGGATTATAGCCAGATATCAGAAGTTTATCCAGGCATATTCAGATTCCTGAATTTTAATGTCAGAGAGTGGATCCTGTACAAAGCCAGAAAACAAGCATTAAACCTGAAAATAGGGGGCATCCATTTATGTTTGTGTGAGACTACAGTGCAGCATTGTTTGCAAGTTGGAAACCCCCACATTTTGTATGAGAT